>NW_020454117.1:1055019-1105324 GCF_003342845.1 Nothoprocta perdicaria | reverse complement strand
CCACCAAATTTGTATGTGTAACAAATATTCTTAATAACAAATTTCACTACATTTTTGACAAGCTAAGTGAAAGATCAACATACAGCAGACCAGGATTTTTCTCAACCCAATTCAAGTTCTCAATTCAACTTATTGAATTAATATAGATAAGCACAAGACACTAAATGTACGGAAAATAAGTTATTTTAAAACAGATTAATATATAGAAATAAGAAGTGCTGCAGGAACAGATTGCTTTCTTTGCTCTGATTTCTGACCAAGAGGCACTGGCTCATCCTGCAAGTTTTGTTATTGTCTTTCCAAATGATGCAGAAGTTTTGTACTTGGCTAACATAAATACAACTTTCCTTGTGCTGAAGCCTGCTGAAGACAATGCTCTTTGGAGTTCTTAATGCACAACAATTTTACAACAAAATTCCACCCAGTGTTTTGCAGGATCAAGGCTCCAGATCTGGAGTTTACTACTCAAGTACCACTTTGAGCACCAAAGAATTACCCATCAGACAAAAACYTGCTTATTATGTTCCTTTTTATCTAAAACAGAGTAAACTTGTAAAATTATGTTTTAATCCAAATGAGCTTAATTCTCCCATGTTCTGCAAATATGCATTTTTCCTGGGACTGTTTAATAGTAGCTGTTTCTACATATACAAACTACTTATTTTCCATTTTTTTGGAGTACAGTTTGTCATAGGTAAAATGACATCTATCCAATCTTCAAGAACACAACAAATTCTTCTATTTTTCTGTTGGATTGTGGATCCATATATTCAATATACTACTTACTTTTAATGAATTTCAATGAACAAATATAAGTTAAGGTTAATATACTTAATCCCACCCCCAAAAGATGTATTTATTTGTACCAATCAGCTCTTGTCCTGGTAAAGCTAAGTGAAGGCCTTTTGGTGATTCTTGAGGTGCCATCTAAGAAAATAAAAGAAAAAAAGGCATATAAATTTAATATCCTGATTTTTTGGTCTATCAAAAACRACATCAAAGACTCACTAGTAACCATGACTCATTATCTTCTCCCTATAATGCCAGAACCTGTACAGGAATATGTTCCAGCAGGACTAACACTTGAGACAAGGAATAGGAGTTTGGTTGAAGACCACAGTAAGAATTCTTCAAAGTTACCACTTTTACATATGTTGTTTTGCAAAGCTATTCTACAACCTYGACACTGTGTAGCCAGTTTCAAATTCTTCCCTAAATATAAGCATTTATACATGGAGATTGCTATATATCCTTGACAGTCTACGTCCTCTGGCAAATCCGGTAGGAAACAACAGCCATACACTATGTAACATCATTTTAGGTGAAAAAGATTAAAAGAAATGAAGTTAAACATTCTTTCACACTGCTGCTCTGCCACAATCCTCCATATTAAGTTATTTAGACTTTCTGTGTGAAGATCAACTCACGCAGCGTAAAACGAATGAAACTTCTTCCTAAATCACTTCCTATCACTGCTGTGACAGATCTGAGACACTATTGTGTATAATTTATACAGAGAASAAGTAGAAGAGGAGCAATGTGGACAGTACCAGAAAAATCTTTACCAGCAATCATTGTGTGGCCTATAGGTAAACAGGCATTGCATTATCATTAATGGGGACCGCAATTTCACAGACGTGAAAGGGCTGAGGAAGGAAAAGCAGCTTAAAAGCATATACAGGATAATAAATAATATTGAGTAACATGCAGATAAATCGATCTCAGCAGCTTCAACACAGCTTAAAAAAAAAAAAAAAAAAGCCTGAATAAATCCTGAAAGCCCGTTTTAGCATGGTTATGTTTTCCACAACACAAGCAAATTTGGTTAAGCCCTCTCCCACTCACTTTTAAAATCAATTCAACATATTTTCAAAATGCTGCAAGGGAGTTCACTTTATTCATCAATAAAAAAAACTAAAACTATAAGCTAAAAAAGCAGCTTCTTTGAAATATTAATTAATAACTTATAATGGAAGAGGAGAAATATGTTACCGCAATCCACTTTGGAATTCTTCTAGCATCTTCTTGTACTATCACATCCACCTGAACTGTTACTTTCTCTTGCATTTCCACATCATCAACATTGAGATTCTTAGAGGAGAAAAAAAAAAAAAACACAAAACAACACATAGAACTTTCACCCACTCAGATTTATCATGTTTCAAATCAGTCTTAGTTGCATAAAGATATCTGACTAGCATAAGTCTTAGCAATACATGTGTTCTGCTGGAAAATAAAATTCTGAGAAAGAGYTGTATGTGAAAACCTGTAATGGGAGATAACTAGCTAGTTTACTGATGCAGAAGAAAACTCTGCCTCTCAGCACCTACCATCAACCCCCCCAAAGTCTCTGTGATAATTACAGAAWGCTAGTAATTATGGCTAAAAGTACTTACACAATATTAGCACCCACCTACAAAGGGAATTTTCTTCATAATGCAGCTCTTCTTAGAAATTAAAAGCACTTGGGAATAAACAATAAACATCTTTCACAGTGAAACWCTTTCTGCCTTTCTGAATCAGTCCGTACCAGCATTTATCAAGATGATAATAGCAACATAGCATCGTATTAAGCAAGCAAGGAAAGCAAGGTCAGTTTTTGGTAATTGTCTTGGAGCAAGCAGAGCAGAGGAAAACGGTTTCAAACATTAAGTGCATATTCTACTCCACTCCCTCACTGCGGTCCTAATACACAGCCTAGTTTTGTTGAACACCTGCRGAAGATTACCGCCTGCTTCTGCTGTGGTAGCCACTACTTCAAAATCATGTTTTAATTTGTGTCCCTCTTTATTTTAGCTATTTTTATTTAGCTATTTATTTAGCTATTTTAGCTTTATTTTATTTTATTTTAGATAAACGTGTTTTTTCAAGTATTTGCACTTTCTGATTCACCTAGTTGCTCTCCTTCCACACGCACACGGACAAGATCCAGTGTAACGTTTTCCGGACGCRCTCGCCGCGCGCAGGGGTTACCTCGCGTCCCGTTCGGGACGGYCCCGCGCGCCAGGCCTAGGAGCGCGCTCAACATGGAGGCGGCAGAGCGCCTCCTGCTGGCGCCGCGCGCTCCCTTCCCGCAGGCACCCCATATCCCCTCGCCCCCGCGAACGGCAGCGGGAGCTTTTACCTGGAAGCGAATGGCTTCGAATTTTCTTCTGACCAAAACTACATCTGCATCGCTTTCTTCGCCTGCAGGTTTAAGATAAACACCAAACAAAACTGGATTTAGCTCCCCATACAGGCAGAAGTTTCCAAGAAATGTTTTTAAACAAGCCATTTTCATTTTACAGAACTGTGAAGTTCACCTGCAAACCATGGCTTACGAGCCTGCACTTTGGAGGTACAAAGAATAAAGATAAATCATCTCTAAGCAGCTAAAACGCACATGCTAAGCATTCCAGAAGGTAAAATATTTCCAAAGCATTACTCTAAGAACATTAATTCATGTTTCCTCCCAGTTCTTCCCTTCTACATTCCTAAATTATTCCAAAATAAGATCCTAAGCGGCAATGTCGGCTTCTTCCACCACAGTTAGTTTTGTTATTGCCAAGTCTGCCCTACAAGTGCCAAAGTGAGAGGCCAGGCAGGCTTGAGAATGCTCAAAACCAAATCCCAGGCTTCCAACTACATTCCCAAGCATTGTACGTGTGGTTATGCCAATGGGGCATCAGGGCATTCTTGGTGCTAGGTGCAGCCAGGTATTCCAGTTCATGGTCCTTCAATATCATAGACCGTCGGCCTGCAACTGAAGTCCTGACTTCTGAATTCCCTTGGCTCTTCCATATTTATCCAATTTAGKGCAGGGAGAAGGGAGAGGATGGAAGGAGAGCTAGTCTGAAAGGAGGAAGGGGCTGGAAAAAGGAAAAAAAACCACAAACACAAAAAAACCCTGCCACACTGCCTGAAAATCCTCATGGTACCTACATTACTGCCCATTTATACTATTCTTATCTCACTAAAAACAGAACGAAATTGTTTCCCAAGCTAAACTCCCCTTCCACTACTTTTCCTCTATCAGAGCAATCATTACCTAAAGCTCTGAGGGCTGCTGCAGCTCAGACAAGGGTATATGTGAAAAAATGCCATTGTTGTGGGAAACAACAGCCTGGCATCCTCTGGTGCAGCTGCTGAGCAATCCGGAGGAGCAGATGAAAACGTGCTCCTCTGCTTTCACGGTGTCCCTAACTCCACCAGAGTAACTCGGTGGGGGACTGACACCCAAATCTGACTGCCACTTTCTTCCCACATGGCGGATGGAAGATAAATTTGTAGTCACTTTATCTACAGGAATTCAAGAATACTAAAGCAATAGKAATTGTAAAGCAGGAAGCAGTAGGAATTGTAATGTTTTAATCTGCAACTCCTCTTTTTCTGTCATTTCTCTCTCTGGTAGTATCCGTCAAAAAACTGGGAGAATACTCAGTAAAATGATCAATAAGATGACCAGATTAGACCAGTAAATAAACAGGGTGTCTAAGTTGTAACAACTCTAGACAAAAAATCATCTTTACCAGCATATCTTAAAGTGCTTTTAAGGGCTAAAGGGAAAGTTATGAAAAACCTTTGTTCCTCAACTGCAGGAGCTGGAGGAAAGAAAAATGGATATTTACATTCTTCTCCTTGGAAAAATCCATCCTGTAATACATGAAGTTATTTCTCTGTAGCTGTATGTAAAACATTATCATTACTTAAAAGGCGAGTCATTCTTAAGTGATGATCATATTAGTAAGGGAGTTTTCATCAATGCTAAATTTTGACTTTGATGTGATCTTCTAAATTAGAATACACTTGGGTAGTATATAATTAAGATGCAAATTTCCAACTTGCTCTCCAAAGAAATTGATTTTTCTGGGTTTCTATTCTAGTAGATCCAAGGAACTTTCTAGGTATTACTCTACTTTTGTCAAGCTACTTCCTGGGAAAYCAAAAGTGGATCTAAACATTTTCCCTGTTAAGTGCAGACCAGTAATTATAATAATTGTTTAGAGGTGTTTTACTTTATTTACTTTATTTATTTGTACCTTATTTACTTCATTTATTGTTCAATAAATACTTATTTACTTATGTACTTATTTATTTATTTGTACCTGCAACTGATGCTATTTACATACTTTCACAACAAAAACACCATATAATAGCTGAAGGGAATAGTGCCTTCACTGAGAAATGTGACACATCCAGTACGATCACTGAAGAGCAAATAAATCTCCTAAAGTTTTAGCTAAAGCAGTTAAAAACGTTTTTGTTTTTTTTTGTTTTTCCCCATAGCAGTTAACCATTACATTAGCCACTTTCTCTAGTCTTTCCCTAGAGAATTCACAAGAAAAGGAGGAGTGGTAATCATATTACCCGTTAAGGACAGTCTGACTCATACTGTCATTTATCCCATGGTGGGTACAGAGGGGGGCTCTCCCCTTCCCCCTTCTCCAAACTTACAAAACAAAGCTACAGGCCCTTCCGAAATGTTTCCCATATTTCAGCATGATGAAAACTACTTATTTACAGTCTTTTCCAAAGCAAATGAAAAGTGAAACAAAAGCCCCACCTATATCAGATGTATCCACAGGAGTGTTCTCATAAGATACCTTAAAACACAGGAAAACTATTTTAATACATTGTAGCATATGCTATATTAATTTGTCCATAGCAGTTTTCTTCTCTTATTAAGTTCATCAAGTTTTGAGAGGAAAAAAAAAATTGCAATCCACAGACTGTGCCTAAATCACAACATCTTTACCATGTATATGTAGTTTTATATGTATATATAGTATATGTATATATGTATATATATGTATATACATATATGTATATATACATATGTATATGTATATATTAGATATAGTATATGCATGCTTTACCAAGCATATGTAGTTTTTTTTTTTCACATCCAATTACCTGGATGTGAGAATTTTTTTTTTTTTGACCAGTGCTTCTATATTTAGACAAATAAGCCCAGAAGAAAAGGTAGATATTATGTAACAAAAATGTAATTGTAAAAATAGTTGACAGATAAGTTTTAATCACCAGATCTTTATCAGTATGAACCAGGGATTTCCTTTTCCTGTTTTGAAGTACTGGGAAATTTATTAGTAGGCACTGTAAGCAATACTATATAATWTTTCAATGATCTTTTTGTCTGTTTTCTAGAACTTTTGACAGCTACACAAACTTATTGATATGAATAAGGAGATATGGCACAGGATCATCTAATTTTAATTAATTTCTTTGCTATTAGGCTATGACTACRTAGGTTTGTTTTCTCTAAAGAGACTCATAGAAGTGCTCCCTACCTTATGTACTTTTGAGCTCTCATCTTCAAAACCACTGCTCTGTTGTTTTGGTATTTCTTGGCATATGTAGGAAGAAAGAAATACTTATTTTAGAATTTGCTAGGCTGCAGATTATATACATAGGTGAATAATTTTTATATATATATATATAAAATATTTTATTTGAATATATTTTTTTTCTTACTTATTCTGGAAAAATTTAACCAACATAAAAAAATCCCATACATAGCATTGAACTGAAGAATAGAAAATTGAACATTCAAGCCAAAAGAAAAATCTCTGCCTTCTTTTATAGAGAGCTTCACCCAAAAACTTGATTTTTTTCTGTTTATTTCATTAGAACCCAAAGAAATATAGTGTGTAAAAAGCAGTCTAAATTCCATATCCACTTAAAAATTAATAACTATATGTCTCCTTTTAGCATTTCAATTTGTACCTTGTTCTCCTTAGCTATTGCAGCACTAGAAGCACTCAAGCTGATTAAGTTAAAAAAAAAAAAAGAGAGAAGAAGCATTTGTCTTCRAAAAGACTTCTGTAAGCTTATATTTGGCAGTTAAACTCCAAATTAGATAAGATAGCATTGCTACTGAAGCTACTGTCTGAAAAGTTACAGCGCTGAAGTGTCTCTTTGTTRGACTGAAGAGGATCTATAAAACACTGGTATAACACCATGAGTATGCATAAAATGCATATAGTTACACTATACATATAAAAACTATTGCCTACATCTATTGTTAATAGTCTTTAAGTTACAGAAATTCGAGTTTCCCATAAAAGAAGGATTTAAATCTTCAAACGGACTCTACTGGTACTGTAGTGGTACTTACTACAACGGAGTGCTTGCCATACAGTTAGACTTAAATAAATGTGTTTCACCAGATATGCTTAATATAGTTGTGACTGTCAGTAAAGAAGTTTCTGCCCAAAGGCAGAATTGGTTGTTCCTGCTTTTGTGTATCTTTGTCTCCAAATATATTCATGTGAAATATCAGTCGGGATTTTTTTCTGTTAAACGGTGAAAAAAATTTTGATCCTATCTAACTCAGGCACATAGATACTACTTCCTCCTGTAAATACTTTCAGGGATTTAATGATGCCAAGCATACAGCTAAGGAGTTCCAGTTTTTGAAGGATGTTGGAGAGTATACAGAAAGTGACCTGAAGATGCCTATTCCTTCATCTGTAATAACTATACCTAACATAGCCCTAGGAGAAACCTAATCTGTTTTTAAGAATAACTCTGTAGCCTCTTTAATAAATATATGTCAGAGCTTCCTTATGCTTATAACTGGAAAGTTTTTTCTATATCTGACCTAAAGGCCACATTCTTTCTTTTTCTTTTTTTTTTCTCCCCTCCTCTCTGTTTTCTCCTCTCTCTCATTTTTTCTTCTTTCCTTTTCTTGCCTCACACAGGCACCATCATCTGCACGTCTGCCAATTTTTTCTTCTTCTGATTCACTCCAAGAAGCCAAGACACCATCCAAAGCACCAAATATTTCACCAGAGGCATTATCACTGCTAAGCAGCAAAGAGAAATCACACTGCATGTCTTATAAACCGCATCAGTTATGCACTCTGCCTATCTTCTGGTGCCAAGCGTGCTATTTTCACAACAGTCTTGCTGTATTAGCCTTCATTCTCTTCCTTCTGTGGATCATTCCTACACAAACCTATTACTTGGAATTTGTCTTCACAAAGTTACATAAGATTTTGTCCTTTTTTTTTGTTGCTTTGTTTTTCTTCCGATCCTCCAATTTGTCAGCAGGATACCTTTCAGAGCGGCCCTTCCCACTTGGTATTATGTGCAAGTTAATCAACAATATTCCCTTTATTATTTACTTATTTGAAATACAGACTGATCATGTGCTCAGGACAGTCCTGAAAAATCTCACACCTCCCTCAGTTTGAGCACAGGCCACTGATAACTGTGCTAAGCTAAGCACAGCGTGCCAACTGTTGGCAAATCTGCCTGAAGAAGTTCYACCTAGACTTATTTTCCTAGCTAGCTGACAAGAACATGATACGCAGCAGATATCAGCAGACACATACCCACATAAGAGGAGGAGTAGGACACCAGGCTATGATGCAACTCCTATATACAACATTAACTATGAATATTATATAATCAGCAGRATCAGGCTTCAGCTCAGAAATTTCTCGAGACAGGAATTGATCGTGGTTATTTGGCAGATAAAAACTACGTTAATGCTTCATTAAGAAAGTATTACCAATGTATTCTTAGAAGCTGAATAATTTTTTTTACAACTTTTCTAATCTGAGAATAAAGAAAAACACAAAATCTTACTCATTTCCCATTCAGATTCCCATCCCCATCCCTACAGAGAAAGATCTACGAAACACCAGAGAACATTTGCTTTAAAAATTTTTCTAGTCAATAAAAGGAAGAATTTTAACTGGAAAATTGATGAGAAATTTTGCTCTTTGTGGAATTTGAAATTTAACATCCTACGTTCTCCTGTGTTCCATGTAAAAACGATACTCAAAGAACTGTCAYTTAACCCACTCAGACTTAATAAGGATATTAGACAATTTCCCCAAAGCAAACTTGCAAATATTGTTCAAAYGAACAGCTAGGAAAAAAAATAATAAAAAACAGAATTGGAAATTGAATAACTRAAAACCAGTTATATATGCAAAGGGTATATATGTTCATTACATAAATATCTGAGTCTTGCAAAGTTACTTTAAATGTTAAGGATGAACATAAGTCTGAGCGACTCAACYGGCAGCACATACATCAAGATAATCTAAGAGAAAAGAAATGGGTCAGATTTCCATATTTACTTTTGCTTCAAATGAAAAAAAGTCCCCACAAGAAATTATTTGCATGAACTGAACATGACAAGGAGATTCTATCTCCTRCCGTACATGTAAATATGCATGGATAGATGAAAAACTGCCAGTGTTGTGAGTTTTTCCTATTTATATCTGTTAACACTCCCCCTATTCCTCCTTCTTCAATACTGAAGTTAAATAATTCTTTTCCTGGTAGCTAAGAGCATAATTAAGGACTAAAGGCCTTTCTCCCACCTAGCCCCAATTTTCATTCAATTTAAGCAGACCTAACTTACGAAGTTTTCTCCTAATTTTCTTATCTATAATGCCTAACAATAGATTAAAAAAATGATTATATCAAGGCTTACAGTATTAAAGAAATCCCACGAAACAAGTCCCTTCAACAGATGCTTCCAAGCCACTCAGACCTTAGGTCAAAACCCAAAGATGAATGATAGCAAAAAAAAGACAGACTTAGGCCTAAGGCTTCAAATACTTAAAATAAATAAATAAATAAAAATTAATTGCTTAGAAACTATTTCTTTCTGAGTTTCACCACAGGTCTTGCTCAGTGATTTTGCTGCTACTCAATCCTGCGACCTCTGAAGATTAAGAAGCATCAGAGTTAAACTTGAATTGCAGTCTTAATTTGACTTCACACAATGATACTCTGATGAAGTAACTGTATGCCACTTCTAGTACAGCTAGTCTCATTCAGAACACACAAGGATCACTAAATTTTAGGAGACAGCTTTTCTACCTTGTTGATTTTCCAATATGCACACTTTTCAAATATGGACACTTCTTTAGGTATTTTTTAAAAGCTAGAAAATTYCAAATCATTGCACACAGCAATATAAACAGCGCTGAAATTTTGATTCATTTAACATCTCACAAATGTTATAAGCATAATAACAAAAAGCTATCTGTGTAACTGATAAGAGGAGATTATTTTAATCAACTTATGCTGATAGCAACAATAATTACATCCATTTATTCCTTTTAATTACTTGTAATTACATTTTAGAATCCTTAAAAAGATAAGCATTAATTGTGATTATCTGGAAGAGTTTAATTTAAAAACAAGACATAATCTATTCAACCAAGATCCTTTTGGATAAGATCTTTGATAGCACTTTTTTTTCCCCTCTCAAAAGCACTTTACCTGCATCCTCTCGACTTTTGACAGAACACTGCAATTAAAAACAGAAAAAAAAAAAAAGAAGAATCTTAAAATAGTAATGTTATTTTGAATGACTTTGCTTACTTTGCCTTATTTTACAATGAGGCACTTCCTAAGTAATCATTCAATCTTCAGCTGATTCTCTGAATTCAGCTGAATCTCAAAGCCTGACTTACAAAGCAACAAATACGTGGTAAAGCCTACCTGAAGATTCATTTTGATTTACATCTTGCCATGTTGCTGTCAATAAAAAAAATCACTAAAAGCACTTAAGTTATAGCTACCGTGCCACAAATGACAGGCTAACACACACACACAAATTCACTCCTGCTCTCCATGCTCTCATTCAGTGGGCTTCAGAATAGCACCTGTGCTCTTCAGCAAATTCACTGTTTCCTTCACATGGAGGAGTTTAAGAAAGAAGATGTGTGTTATTACTTCAGTTTTGATAACTCATTCTATACTACTATATTTCAAGGTGAGCAATGTGTGCATGCTATATTTTAAAACACACAAAAAGGATGCACACAAATGACTCCATGTTGACTAATGCTGTGTGTGTCAAAAGGATCAGATATGGAAACAGCAAAATAAACAAGATATATTACTGCATAGTATGCACTTATTAGAAGCAATATCACCTTTGGCACYTGGCACTATGTGATTCACTTTGAAAAGAAGCACCTGCTTGTTGACCTTCGAATGAGGACATACAGAGAGCAGGCCCAACACACTAGTGGCTTTAGCCTGATATAGACACTGTCTGCTGAGACGGATACTTGAGCATCTAGCACTGTTTTACAGGACTAATAGTACCAATAATATAATAATACAGTAATAAGATCTCCTGTAAATATTATGTGAGATGGAAAGATTAGAATATATTCCTATATATACACACACATAGACATGTAAAAATGTTTGGTTTACTTTTGTAGGCCTATATTATGAGATACCTTAGGTATTTTCTTCCTCCATTTTTTAAGGCTTTTGATTGACACTTTCCCCCATTGTTTTGGTCCTAGAAAACACAAGAAAGGTTAAAGCAAATATAGCTTTTTGTATAACAATATTAGTCTATGGTGAGCAATGTAGCACAATGCCTAACACACAGGAAAAAAGTAATACCTAACAACAAAGCACAATTGAATCTAAACAACCATCCAAACAACTCTTAAATATTTACAGGAATACAGAAGAACAGTAAATATGTTAATAGAATAAGTGAACAGAAGTTACTAAAGCTAACGCATAACCAAATCTCAACAAATCTAAGACTATTACAATACTGTATATATTTATTTCTGTGTAAATACATACACACCACATAACATATGCAGTAATTATAAAATGCAAACTTACCAGTCTGATAAAGCTCTTAGAAAGTAAACAATATTTAGTGTAATGTTTATATGGCACTCAACAGTAAGGTACTACTTTGAGTGTATGCCCAATATGCTCTTTTTTTTAAACAATTTTAATTTATTTATCATAATCTTTGCTGAAGTGTGGATAAAAACTTGCCGAGCACTTYATCTCCCAGAAACATCACCCAGCCACTAAGTCACAATTCCCGTTAAAACTTAGAGCAAACTACTCCAGGATAACAGCTTTCGCAGTAAGATAATAAGATAATAACATGCATTATTGACACGGCAGAATGCGGTATAGATTTCTGCCAGCCACATGAATGTTCAGTGTAATATTAAAGAAGGGACTGTCTAGTCATTCCACCCTGACATTGGACACACTAGAAATTTATCGAAACACATTTTCCAGGTATCTATACGCACGTGTCAAAGCTGACACATGAAATCAGGCAGCCGAGCACACACAAGCCAGCACTGGTTACAATCAGACAGCACGTGAGTGTCAATAGCTGCACCCTTCAGCAAGGCTAAGCACACAGCATGTAAACATCGAAACCTTAAGCAGTTCTTACCATCAGGTGTATCATAAGTGAGAGTTTCCATGGAAACAAGTATATCATCTTCAAAAGGATGATTATACTAAACAAGAAGGACCATTAAAGATAAGACTAGGGGGTCAAAACAGCGGTTTCATGCATTTTAGGTGTTTTTACAACGGGATGCAAGCCGCACGTGCTAAACATGGGGGTAGCCAGCGCGGCTCAGGCAAGCAGCAAGGGGAACCGAGGCGTCGCTTTGGGGCATCCCCTGGAGCCGGCAGGCCCAGGCCTCCGTGMGGGAAGCGAGGGGCCTGGCGGCGCCGCAGGGCCCGGAGCTGCGCCGGGCAGCGGCCGCGCGGCTGGAAGCCCTGGCCGCGGGCGGGCGGCACGAGCTGCTTCCCCCCTCAACGGCCGCCGCTCAACGGCCGCCGCTCAACGGCCGCCGCCCAACGGCCGCCGCCCAACCCTCACCCGCTCCGCGATGCGGATCATGGCGGCCACGAAGCGGGCATTGCTCTGCCGCAGCCTCTCTTCCAGGTCGAAGGCCATGGCGCGCGAGCCGCCCTGCCCTGCCTGCCCGCCGGCCCGGGCCCGGGCCCCGCTCGGCGGCCGCAACRCCTCCCTCCCCGCCGCCACTCGCGCGAATTCAAACTGCGCGCCGCCTTCCTGCGGCCGCCGCTCGCCGAGCTCCGATTGGAGCGCGGATGCGTCACTCCGGGCGTCGCAGCCTATCAGAGCCCACAAGAGCCAGCCTCTCCTCTTCTGATAGGACTCTGCAACTCCCAAGGCCCACCTCCTCCCGCTCTCCGGCTGCCTCAAAATCTCCCYATTGGCTCCTGAGCTCAGCACGAATTGGCCATAGGCAGGACACAAAGTCGCTCTTCTACCTAGCAACAGTGACGCACCGCGAGTTCCTATTGGGCGCGGGATCAGCGCGAGAGGCCATTGGCCACGGGCGGCATTGACCACAGCGCAGTTACGGCCTTTGGGCTGGGCGAGGTTAAGTCGCGTAATTTGGCAAAGTTAATTTTAGGTACCGTATACGTAACCSTAGCGTAACGGCGCGACGCCATTCTGTTATGTGCGGGCCACTAAAGCATCTCCTGCGCCAGACGCCTCCATACAGTGACTTGACAACAGCTTATCTGAAGTCAAAGCAGTCCACAGAAAGGCTTTGAGTTTACAGGACAGATGGTTTTGGCGATTCCCACTCCTAAAGTTTCTTCTGCAGTTTCTCTGCACACCCTATTTACCTTTCCTCTTGGGCCAAAGTTCTGCCTTTCATCTATTGCTCCCTTAGCCGCAAGGTTGTGTCTGCCCAACGCTCTTTTTGTCCAGGCTCCTTCCACTGAAATCCCGCATATCATTYCCCCTTCCTTTTACTGGAAAATCTATGAACTAGATTTCACCCCTGCCTTTGTCACTGCCTTCCTAGGCAGATGAATGTAGGACAAATAATCTAAAATCCAGAAGTTCACTGATGGTCGTCTAGCTGCTTATTCTTTCTTTTATGGATTTCTTTTCTTTGAAGGGATTTGCAGAAGCGCTCAGCACTTTCTGTTGCTGTTCGCTTGGCTGGGAGCTATGTTTTGAAAATATAAAAGCTCATATATACCTATTAAAATAATACTAATAAAAAAAAGCTAACTACTTTTAACTGCTTTGCAAAATCATGTTCTATATATCTCAGGTTTGGATGCTGAAATCAGTTGACACTCAACAGTTTGACTGTTGACAAGCCTTTTTTTTTCTTTCTTTCCCTCTAGGTAAGACAGACTCCTACTGCTTGCAGTCTCTGCATTACTGGAAAAATAAATTCTGCAATATTTTCAAAATGTCCAATTTTTGGGGTAGGCCAGAACAGTTAGGAAGCTTCTGAGCAATGAAGTCAATCTGTATTCAGGGCAAGCTTTAGATGATGAGTAAATAAGAGCTGAAATCCCACATTTAATGAGAGAGATAATAGGTAGTGTTGGAAAACCAACTAAATTAATTTTAAACAGTTCTAGTGCTGTGGGGGAAAAAAAACAAAAACATCACAACATCTCTGATACTTCGCTTGGAGAGCTGTGCACAGCCCTTAGCTGGGGACCAGTGTCTACCACCGCTGTGTGCAAGGCAGCAGCGAGAAGCCGTGTCTCAGCTGGGGGCTTCGTGCTTAAGCTTAGACTTGGGTAAATACTTTCTGAGAGCTGTTTGCTGTGCTCAGGGCTCTGCTTGGGTCTGCTGCCTGATCCCACGTGTGTGCTTAGGTGCTTTGTGGCCTTCGTGGCGGGATTTTGAGATCCTGCGGCACTGATCTGATAATTAAAAGATTGAAATACTGTGCACACTCGGGATCGGATTAATTTCTTTCCTCTGACATTCCCTGACTCAGAGGTTATTCGCTTTACAACCCTGATGTCTTCTAATTTTGCTAGAATATAATTTTATACTAAAAATAATAGAAAGAATAGCCCCAGACTTATTTCATATTTGAGGTAATTGCTAACGTAGGGAAAATAAGGGTATGTTGTTGTTGTTGTTGTTGTTATTTCAGCTTATTGGCGGAAGATCAGTCAGTCAGCACAGTCTATTCAGTAGCTAATTTCGGCTGCTTTCCATTCATAATGCACTTCAGAAGAGTGACAGGAGCATTCAATTGCAAAGAATTTCTTCCTACACGCCATGTGAGAAAATGAGAGTGGCATCGAGCAGGTGCATACCAATTTTTTTCCCAGACCGGTAGTAACTGATATGCTTAATAAGATGTAACCAGAAATTTCAACCTCTGTGACCTTAGGGATCACAAGGTCAAGAAATAATAGGTAAAGCTGTTGCCTGGAGAGCATGATTGTGCAGGCTGCCAAGGCAAGAAGTGTCTCAAAACCGTAAACGAGCAAGAAAAAGGAAGGAAGAGCAATGATGTTAAAACTTTGTTTGGGAAATTCCCTATAAGAAACAGAGCAGACATTTGTGTAACTGGGAAATGTCCAGGCATGTCTTTGTGTTCCTTGGTGCTTTCCTACGTGCCTGCTGCTCGCCTCCCCTTCTTACTGAGATTGCAGATTAATGGGGGCTGTCCATTTGCCCTGGGTTTATGCAGCACAGGGAAACAGAGTGCTCTTCTTTAGGCTCTGCATCAATAATGATACTTAATAAATCATGAAAACTGTTTCTAAACCCACGAGTAAACTGAGGATTGGCAGAAGTGATTTGCAGGGAGTGGAGAGACAGTCCTCACTGGAGTTGCAGTGGTTGGGCTGGAGACATAAAATTGTTCCATGAAAATCACAGGTCTTGGGCAGTATCAATAGAGAGGTGAAAATGTCCCGACCTCTGAAGCTTTGCACTTAAGTAGGCTCTCACTCCTGCTTTTCCACAGGGAAAGGGCATAGTTCGTGCCAGCTGGAGATTTCCTATAGTAAGAAGACCACTGGGAATTTTTTAAGATTACATAAACTTAGAACACTGTCMTTTTTGCTGTAAAAGAATATGTTACTATTGAACATGATGCAGACACACAGACATTTCAACAAAAAAACAAACGTCCCTTAGAAGCTCTTCTGCTCTTGTGTGCAAGCTTCACCTCTTCTGCAATTCTGTCGAATAGATTTGTGCAGAAATGTTTGACAAAAGATTTAACTTCCCTGTAATTTATTTGGCTTGTAGAAGAATAATTTGCAGGCTTGAGTTGTACGTGCCATTGCTCACCCTGTGGTACACTGCCATATGTAACTCTTAACTCGTGATTCTTCCATCACTTCCCATATTCTCTCTAGCTCATCAATTAGCCGGGCCTCAAGCTGTATTTTATCCCTTTAATCTTTTTATCTTTTCTTTTTATAAATCAAAATATCCATGCTAAGAAATCTCTTTGTTTTTTCATTTTCTTCTCTGAACTCTCTCCAGTCAGTCAATATATTTTAGYATTTAAGTATCTGAAACAGTAAATCATTTCTGAACACATCCTCTGAAGAACAGGGGTTTATACAGCTATTCTCTGTAAATGTTGATTTTTCAGATACAGGAAAAACATCATATTGACTATTTAAATGGGAAACTCATGGCTCTTAAGTATATTTCCTTAGACATACTAATCTCATTCATTGTACAGAGGAGTATAAAGATGTAAAATATTTGTGCTTTCCCAGAAGCTCTCGCACAGCTCAGCTTGTGCCAAGACATAATACAACTAGTGAATATAATTAGACATTTCAGATATTGTTAAGAAAACACCTCACTGCAGAACTGTGGAGCTGAGATTGGCTATAGGCATGGAGAGGTACTGGCTGCCCATGCAAAGCGGTGTGAACAACCCAGAATCAAACACAGTAAACTAATCTGCTCAAGGCAACTGCCTTAGCAGGCATTGTATTCCTGGGCCTCTGCAAGGAGCAGGGCTTTCCCTCCTCCCCTTGAAGCAGAATGGTATTTTACTCCCCCTTACTCACCCAACTCTATCCAGAGCCAACTTATTTTCTCCTTTTATCCTCTGTGCAAGCAGGGTTATGGAGTGTTTGGGTGTGTTCAATTATGATGAAGATTGAAAACAGTTGTGTTTTAAGAGAGATGCTCACGGGGGACTGCCTTCTGTGAAGAAAATAATTTAAGTTGGCTATGGGCTTATATGGAAAAAAACTCAAGGAGCTTCTTGCCCGTCAAGCTCTATTCTTTGCTGAGCTCCCAAACACATTATAGTCTAAAAGGCTGCAAATCCTGGCTCCCACTTTCTGTGAAGGCTGTTCCCTGCCTCTGTTGTTCAAGAGCATATTTCATTTGGTGAGGGAGGAATTTAATCAGTTCCAGTCTAATTAGTCCTCTGCCAGGTTGGGGCCCTGGGCGTTAGTGGCTTCTTGCTATTTTCAGTTCTTGCCTGGTTACATCTAAAATCATCTGAAGACTGAAATATTTGCTGCTGTAAGCTCAATTTTGAAGGCAGGTCCTGAGTTAAGCTACTATGCATGAGAAGAGGAGAGAAGCAATTACTGGAGAGCAACCATTACCCTGAAACAACCAGGCTTCTTTTCCACCACATCTGGAAATGGAGAATGGAGAACAAAAATCCCTCTTTATCATTGAGGAATCCGGGCACAAAGCCTACAAATCACACCTAGCAGGACTGTCCTGCCATTAAAGCACTGTATGAGAATTTCCTTGAAAAGGAGTGGGCGATTTTTGCCCCTTTCAGTATCCCCTTTCCCTAATTTCTCAGCATCAGCAAACACTGTCTGGACTGACCTTTCCACCAAACCCTGTGCTCACGTGGAATGTTGTAGAGGGAGCTACTTCTTGGATAGTCGAATGACTGAATGTTGCCGGTGTCCTGAGGGAATGCCACCACTCAGCCATCCACCGTGCCTCTCTTGAAGATAGATCTCAAACTGTGCCACAAAACATGGTAGGAATTGTAACTGTCTTTGCTAGGTAGGAAACCTGAGGCGAGGAGCTGAGTGATTGGCCCAAGGTTAAGCACAGACTGTTGGCAAAGCAGGCCTATCCTAAAGTCTTGTCTAGCATCCTGCAGCAGTAGGTAACATCCTATAGTAGGATCCTATAGTAGGATGTTACTTCCGCAGTATTAACATCCAAGTAACCTTAGCCAGTTCCCCCGGGCACTTTCACACACATCAGGATAGAGGCCCTGGGTCTGTCCCAGTGCTTCTGAAGAACACACAATTATCTGTCTTGTCCCTCTAGGGCTCTCCTTGAAGGAGAGGAAACACCTTTCAGCAGGGTCCCATCCACTCTGGCCAGCTTGTGCGGATGAACGGCTGCAATAAGACAGATGGGAGGTGGTAGCAGCGCCCGTTCATCTGTCACAGAGGCCAGCTGAAGATGTGCTGCCGTCAGCAGGGCTGTCCAGCCTGCGTCCTGCTTGAGGAGATGCTGTTGTTCTCAGGAGATGCTGTTGTTCTCAAGCGTTTGGACGTAGCACGCGTTGTGGTCCATGCCGCTCTGTGGATCAGATCAGCGGGAATGAAAAATAAAACCACATTTAGCGAACAACAAATATTGGCAATGCTTCTGAAACAGGCCAAGGGTTTATTGAAAGGAATATTGATTGAGCCAAGAAAACATCAAGCAGTTATAAAAGTTTAATCATATTCTCATTCAAGCCTGCCTTCGGTGCCAGGAATTAAAATTTTCACATCTCCTGAGGACTGAAGATACATTTCCATAATGTTTTGCAAGTTCCAGAGCTCTGCATCTGTACAGAACGGTAGAATTATTCGTTGCAAATGATTTAGCTGAGATACATAGCCCTTTCTACTGTGAGCTTACAAATTATGCATAAACAAGCTCTGTGGTTCTGTTTTTTTGTTTTTGAATTTATTTCTCATATGCAGTTGTTTAATGAAGAGCTGGGCCAACCACTGCTAGTCCACAATTTCCAAAGTGCTTAAAGTAAATATTTGGTCTGCATGATTTACCAGCATATGCCTGGTCACTTGGACCAATTAAAATTACAACTATTCCTCACCTAGAAAAGATGAGTTTCATTAAAAGAACGGGTTATTAGAAAATCGCCCACAAACATTTGCAGTTGCCTGAGACCTACTCTGTTTAGGGAATGAAAGGACATTTCAGAATTGTATATGTTGGCACAAAGACTCTTGTAGTGGCTGGAAGTAGAAGCAATTTGTGGTTTAAAAACACAGAAAACAAAGTGCTTGCCAGGAGAAAACAGGGCATGTTTTCTATGGGCTGCAGTTCCGCAGATTGACACCTTTTGAAGTCAGGCTGGCTGCTGTGGAGAGCAAACGGGAAACAGAGCTATGTCTGCTCACATCAGTGTGCGGAGCCTAGTTTTGTCCATCGCCTTTCTTGCCCTTTACCCTCCCACTACTTTCCTTGGGATTTCTTCAAGGAAGCGGGGAGAAAAGCTTCAATTAGATAGGGCCTGCCTGAAGCTGGCTGGAAGACTAGGTTGCAGAGAAAATAGAGTCTCGATAAAGACTTGCTAGCCAAGTGCTAGGTAGAAAATAAAAAACTGTGGCAGCCTGGTAGGAGCAGCCTATGCAAAAGTAGGACCATGGTCCAGAGGAGTAGGGAAAACCTGGAAAACTTCCTTGTACAGTCAAATGCTGCGCAAAGTGAGGGATACTTGGAAGCCCAGACCCACACTGTGAGAGGGGGGAAGAAGAGGACAATGAGATGGGCACTAGACGGTATAAAAGGAGCTGTTATTTCAGAAACCACAATCCTTGCTTATATGTTCTGAAAGCCYCTTTTGGTATCATGCATTGATTAGCAGCATGTGGGAGAAAAAAAAGCTCATGAACGATTTCCTGATGCAGGTTAGGATTACTTTTAGAGTGGAAATTAGAGCTGTGTTTGTATAGCTCAGTGTATCCAGTGGCCATATTACTAAATAGACTATTGTGAAATTAAATCTAAATGAGTAGACCTTTAAGAAACATTTATGCACATTCAGGCTTCTGTAACTTTGCATTCTTTATTCAGTATCACAGAAACATCTGGAGAAAGATCTGTAGCCAAATACTAATCTCATAAACTCCAAAAACGCTAACACCATCTGTGGTAATTCCTAGTGCAGATTGTCACAACATGTAAAGTCCTTCTGTCAGTCTGGTAAGCGAAGCCTAGTCATGGGAATGGTGTCCCAAGGTCTCCTTACACCATGGTTCTCACTTCCAGATGTCTCTGGTTTAGATACAAAACCAGAGGTATATGAAAAGATGCTTTATTCTCTCTCTCTTTCTCTGGTAAAGAAGAAAGATCATCTCAGTGTGCCTGGAATGTCAATACAAAGCAGAAATGACAGGAAGCAAAACAGGGAAGAGTAGTAGCATGTCACTGAGTACACAGTTTTCTCCGGCCCAAGGCTAATCCCCAGATCTCGGACAGCTGATTTTATCTGCCCCTCTGCCTTGTGCTTCGGATTCCCTCTTTCTCAAACTTCCAGTAGGACTGTAAGCAAAAAAAAAAAAAAAAGAATTTGGAGGAGAAAAAGATATCAGCCACAAGTCACCTGAAACAGGGGGAATAGCAAAAAGACACAAAGAAATAACCTGCCATGTTCAATGCACATCTCTTTTGCTCACTGATGTCACAGAAAATATTCCCTCCTGCCAGCAGCAGACTGTCTTGTCACAAACATGTACCCGCATCATCACTCTCAAGAAAACCTTTGGGGTCTGGAGCGGGGATTTTGCTTCAAGGATTTGTCTGCCATTTGAAACAGTGTATTTCTTGAACTATCTGCCTTTAAGTTGTGTTATGGCCATTTCTTACACATYCACAGCCACTCGGGGTTCTCTTAAGGTCATTGATTGGTGCTTGCTTGTGGGAATAGCTTCTTGACCATATTGCACATATGGTTTCTATTCAGAGCCCGGTAACTTTTGGCACAAGAACAGAGAGGTGACAGTAAAACACATCCTTACCTACAAAGGATTTTTTTTTCTTGGAACAATTTAAAAACACCAGGAAGTAACAGATTTAGATTTATAACTATATTCTCAAGAGGCRTTGTACTAACCCTTGCAGGCAGAACTTAACATTTTTGGAGCTTCCCTTTTTTTGGTATCAGCATTATGCCTTCATTTTGCWGGATTATATCAACTGCTTCAGACATATTTCAGCATATTTCATATATCAGTATGATATATGAACTTACCCCAACAATGGGGTAGATACCTAGGGAATCAGCTTCTAAGCTACATGATCTGGAATTGCACCAGTTTATTTTGAAAAAAGAAAAAAAAACGATAGCTTGTCTTTTTTGTGTGTGTTTATGCACTTCAGAGTTCTAGGRAAAACCCCAAAGTTTCTTGGAAAACTGAAAAATATATTTCGCTTAGAAGTAGTTCTGGTCCCAAGGTATAGTTTGTGTTTTATAAACCGCTTGATGTTCACTGTTAATGGAATGTTGTTGGAAGATGTCTCATGACTTAGAAGATGACTGAATTATTATGGTGTTGAGCAGAAGCTGATCACTAGCTGGCATTTTTATTAGAGGCTGAGTTTGTGAGCAGGTTGCTAAAGGGAAGACTGACTGAAAATAAGATAAGAGAAATGGAATAAAGATATTCTTTTCATATAGGAACCTTTGATGTAATAAAGGAAAATGGAAGAACAGTAAAGACCTGCCTAATTACAAATGTTCACCAAATGTTAGCAGCTCTTTTAAAGTGGTCTATCTGCAATTTAAACCTGAGAGGATTTGAATTCCTCCAGGATAGAAGCAGTTTGTCAAATATTTATAATTTGAATAAAAAGAGGAGGAAATGTGCAAACTCTTCCCATCCAGTCCGTTAAAGCTACATGCTTGAGGTACACTGTCAATATGGAACACCATCATTTTTTTTGCTTTGGGGAGAGGGGATGGAATATATGAATGGATACTAAGAATGAAAACCCATGCTCAAAGCTTGACAGGAATTTCGTTTTACTCAAAGCTATGTCGATCCTTTTCATGAATATTTCATTGTTTTTTAAAAGGAAGATGATAGTGGTGGTAATACATTACTTTTTTTTTTTTTTTTTAAAGCATTCTCAAAAACTTTCTTTCCTTCCACCTCTCTGCAGTGGCCCACAGAAGTACTGCTTCATAAAAGATTAATAAGATCTGGAATAAATCAAGATTTTGATATATTCCTTAGATGTTAGCATGAAGAAATTTTGTTCCAGTTTGCAATCAGTGGAATCATAGGCTCATATGGGACCATGAAGGGTTCCTAAGTCCGCGTTCATTTTGCATTCTGAGCATACTGTTGAGTTTTCCAGGGAAGTTGGAGAGGAAATCTGTAATTGCTGTGTATAGTCAAAAAGCCAGAAGACTAGCTCGCTCAAGGGCCAGGAAGAAGGAATACCAAACATTTTCTGCTTAAATCAGATACTCATACCCAGCTGCAAAATAAATGTTGGAGTRTCATTGCCATTCAGAGAATTTTTAGTGACCTAGGCAAGAAGTACTTGGTGTCTTAGTCCTAAGTGAACTGTTTACCACATCATACAAACTTCTGTGGTGCCTAAAGCACACCTTGGTAACCTGGACAGCAATTGAGCACTCTGCAGAAGAACAAGAAAAGGAGCATTTGTTTCGCTGTGCTGTTGAATGCTTCTGTGAGCAAATAGAAGACATTTTGAGTGGTGAATTTCTTTGGCATTAGAAAAATCAAGAGCCTTTAACAGTGGCCCAGCACTAACCCTCAGGCAGAAGTTACCATTATAACTGCAATATAATCATATACTTAAGCTGTTTCCTCACTCAGCTTTCTGTTGAAAAACACATCAGAAATCCAATGCAAAGCTAAGCGTATTTCTTGTTTTTGACATGCTTTGAAATGTCTACAGTCACTTTTGTGTATTTGAGGTTAACCTCAACTATATTTTGCAATTAATGTTTGGGGGATTTAGCAGGAACCTGGGCTTGCTGAATGCATGGTGGTGCGTATGGTCTGTGTACACTGTCTATATACAAACCCTTCTGGCCCTGACAGACCCCTGTAAGAACTATTCTGGGTAACGAAGAGGCTGTCTGGTTCTGTTTCTTGCGTTTTCTTCAACACTTGTAATAAATGGAGAGGATCTCCTAAAATAGACCTTTTAAGTGAGAAGACAAAATGGAAGACACTCCACTGGCAGTATCAAAGGACCTCAGATTTAGTGTAGTTTTAAAAGGTCATCTATTGCATTGTGTTCATTTAACAGTGTTCTGTATTGACAGAAGCTGTAGTTAGCAGGAGTTACTGAGGTGGTATTTAAAAATCCTTCCTGGAATCCTTCAATGATTTCAATAATCCTGCAAGTCTTCTAGAAATCTTTCCATGTGGTAGATATTGAGCCCATTTGCCGGCTCACAGGACCTGTTCCTGGCACGCAGGCAACCTGAACTTTTAATATTTAGCTGCTACGGTCTGTATGGTGCAGCTAATCTTACAGAAGGTCAGAAATTAAATGCAGCTGTGATATCTTTACCACAGCATAGCGAGCTTTCTTCCCACTTCTTCAGGGATATGCAACTATAGCATAAGATTTAATCATGCCTATTAATGCTTAAGCAATTTCATATTCAAACGTAACTTTCTTGTGGCCTTCAAATCCAGATCCCAGAAGAAAAAATTACCTAGGTATTTTTTTAATATATGGAGCAACTGGAAAAAATAATAATCACAGAATCACAGAATGTTCAAGGTTGGAAGGGACCTCTAGAGATCATCTAGTCCAACCTTCCTGCTCAGACAGGGACACCTAGAGCACATGGCACAGGGTGGCGTCCAGGTGGGCTTTGAAGACCTCGAGAGAAGGAGATTCCACAACCTCCCTGGCAGCCTGTTCCAGTGCTCTGTCACCCTCACAGTAAAGAAATTTCTCTTCACGTGCAGATGGAAATTCCTGTCTTTCAACTTACACCCATTACCCCTTATCCTGTCACTGGCCACCACTGAGAAGAGCTTGGCCCCTTCCTCCCTACATTYTCCCTTCATGTACTTATACATGTTAATTAGATCCCCTCTCAGTCTTCTCCAAGCTAAACAGGCCCAACTCAYTCAGTCTCTCCTCATACRRGAGATGTTCCAKTCCCTTAATCATCTTTGTCCTTCTCCGCTGGACCCTCTCTAGGAGCTCCACATCTGCTTGTACTGGGGAGCCCAGAACTGCCCCCAGTATTCCAGGTGCCGCCTCAGCAGGGCTGAGGAGAGGGGCAGGATCACCTCCCTTGACCTGCTGGCAACACTCCTCCTCATGCAGGCCAGGATCCCATTGGCCTTCTTGGCCACGAGGGCACACTGCTGACTCATGGTTAACTTAGTGTCAACCCCGACGCTCAGGTCCCTCTCTGCCAAGCTGCTTTCCAGCAGGTTGACCCCTAATCTGTACTGATGCGTAGGGTTATTCATGTTAAGATAATTTTGAGTTGTTTGAATTACAAATTGTCACATTAATTACATTTAGCTGTTCAGATGCAATAAAATGAGTGTTAAGTCATGAGAGAAGAAACTACCACTTACCTTTTTGATCAGCTAAGCACACCTAGCTACGCAGACCTCATTTTGTACTTGGGTTTTCTTTCAAAGTGAATACAGTAGGAGAATCAAGACAGAGCAAGTAGATGCTCACAGTGCACGTCTATCCAACCTCATATCTCTCTGCCATCATGTTGTAAGCAGCCCAGCTTCTCCAGACACTCCTCGTGGGCATGGTCAYCAGTCTTGTTGACCAAGATGCTTCTTCAAACTATGTTCTATAGTTGTTTTGCTCTCCCATGCAGAYGCTTCACTGCAAAAGCATTCACGTAGACTCAGGAGCCTTCTAAACCAGTAGCTCAGCACAGCCCATTAACCACTTGTGTATTTGCTAAGAGTAGATGGAAAGTGAGCTAACACTTAGCCACTYTTTTTCCCTTTTCTGTTACCTCATAAAATAGCAATAAGCAACTCAAGGGCTAGTTTACAACACTTCTTCATTACCACAAAGTAGCTTGATTGATACCACTGCACATTGCAGCTTCTTCAGCACAAGACTTTGGAGAGTCAGGTTTGATGGTTCTTCCACATGCCCCCTGATTTCACTGCTACACCTGAGAAGCAGCTGACAGATCTAGAAGAATGCASTATCCAACTGTGGCCATAGTGCATTTATTTCAAGCACTTGTGCATGAAGTGATGCTTAAGTAGTGAAAGGAAAGTTAGGGTAATCAACTTCTGGGATTGTAAATAGGAGTTTAGGAGTCTTCCCAAACACATGAGGAGTGGCAGTAGGTGAACTTTTGAAAAACAATACTTTGGAAATGATATGTCGAAGTGTTTATAGCAGAGAGAAAAGATATTTGCATCTTAATTACRTGGGCTTTAACTAAATTATTTCGTATAAAAGGATGGAAAATAAGCATGTCAGCCACTCCTTTAATATAGTTTCACAGAAGATGTCTAATAATTTCCTTACATTCATTATTTTTTCAAACTGAGCTCAATATGTCTGAGCTTCACATCATGTAACTCAAGCGACACAGAAAAAGTATGCAAATTTAAGTGAAAATACTCTCTTTTAAAATCCCTTTATAAAAAACAGTGTACATAAATAGCAGACACTTTTTAAATCAGTAACTTCATTAGTTAATAGATAAGAATCCAAAACACAGMTGTTCACATCCACCCAAACAGATTAGACTGGACCATTTTATTTTCARTATTATAGAGCCAGTTCTGAAGAACACTATCTTCATAGAATTTAAATGGAAAAGCAGTACATTAAAAAGTGATATTTTTGATGTCCGGGTTGAGAAAACTGATACTGACAGTTACATATTAATGTGTCAATTATAAGTAAATAGACAGATTTAAAGTCCTACCCCACCAGCAATCTCATGCATCATTCTTTTTTTCAGAAAGGATATAAAAAATGCAAATGTCAGAGCTGTAATGTCAGAACTGTTCATAATGTCAAGTGATCTTGTTGCTTGCTCCTAATATATCCTATTCATCAAACCAGAAACTAGAATAATAATCACAGAGATAGAGGACATTTTATCTTGTGCAGATGGACATGGATTTGAAGTGCGTTTGGAAGAAAAACATTTTCATACTGAAATCTTAATAACTGTTGCCTTCATCCTGCACAATTTATGCACAAATTATTTTGTGTGAAGCTGGTGCTCCTGACAACAACTAGTATTATGGTGATGCCTGCAGGACACTGTCAGCCAAGGAGAACTTACTCTTATAAATTTTGTAATTCAGTAAAACCCTTGCAGACTTGAGAGGGAATTAGTGCCAACAGAACCAGAGAGCACTGAATTCCCTTTGCAGCCAGGGAATTCAGCTAGTAGAATTAATCTTGTTACTTATTTGGTAAGATTGAGTTGTTTTTAGCTTGGGTAAAATAGAGGCCTAAGATAAATGAGGCCTATGTGATCATGCAGCCCACGAATCCCTTGCCCTTGGTCCTAAGAGCCACCAAATTCAGAGGTGATTGCAACCCAATTTGGAAGAAGGTCTAAATTGTTAAAAGCTTTTGCTGAGGTACCTGAGCAGAACACAAAGACCTAAATTAGCATTCCCTGTGAGGGAAAGGCAGGAAGAATTCAGCTGTTAAACAGTCTGTTTGGCAGGGGCCAGCAATCCCATCAGCATGTACTAGTTGTGACACCTCATACCTTTGGTCCCTTGCAGCCAGGACAGAGAGCCCCATGAGAAGGGGAAGYGTTTCAAAAAGGAGGACACAGAAATCA
The DNA here is from genome assembly GCF_003342845.1 of Nothoprocta perdicaria. Taxonomy (NCBI): domain Eukaryota; kingdom Metazoa; phylum Chordata; class Aves; order Tinamiformes; family Tinamidae; genus Nothoprocta; species Nothoprocta perdicaria. The sequence continues at coordinate 1,078,970 of NW_020454117.1, read as the reverse complement.
AAGGACACAAATCTCTGAGAAACCAAACAACTTTCATACTGGTGCTTAACAGATTTTGGTTTTAGCTATTCTTTGAACTTCTAATAGTACTTTAAAAGATTGATGTAAAATTTTTCATTTCTACAAAGGATAATTTGAAAGAAGAGTAGCGGACACTTCTCCCAACAGGAAAACATCCCATTATTTTAATTTACAGATGTCAAGAGGAGTAAACAGCCTTTTAAAGAGGATACACGTCTCTGGAATATTAAGCTGATTGAGGTGTTTCCCAGTTAATCTAGTCCTATTCTGAGCATTGATTAAAGCGAATGTTAAGTTAATGCAAACAAGGCTTCATGCTTAATTGATCCAGATAGAAACTAATCCCATCTAGAAGTTTCTTACCACATCTTAAATAGTAGGTTAAAAACCTGCATGCAAAAGAAGAAATGCATAAATTCCGCGTCCTCTAGAAAAGTTGTATTTTGTGGTATTGCTGTTGTTCCTTCAATTACTCTAAGCAGTGTTCATGGAGAACAAGTAGGCTATCTGTACTGCCTCAAATAGTGTTTATGTTACAAGTGGGCAAAGGTTTGTGCCCTGTAGCTGCCGCAGGTCCGAATGAGGGAAAGAACAAAGAGAAGGAGAGGGAGATGTGCACTCCACAGTCAAAGTTCAGAGAGAGAGTTATTCCCAGAGCTGGGTGCCTGGAATGGTCCAGGCAGGCTTTGACAAGATGAAGCTCCCTGAATGTTTCATATGTTATCTTCCTTGCAAACAATGACACAGACGCCACATCCATCACTGAGGCCTTCAGATGCTGTGCCTCCTGCCGTTCTGTATGGCTTTGAGTACGTTGGAAAGGTCGAAACTTTTTGTAATCAATTCCATTAGATTCCTGTCTCTTTCCACGCCATTGATAAACTCCTCTAAAGTCAGTTCCCCTAGAAGGAAATCAAATAAGTTCTTAGAAAGCAATGGAGCYAGCAATCACCCCCAGCCCAACACAAAGCCATCTGTGCCCCAAGAAGAATACCTGTTCCTTACTTTTGCATTGACACACAAATGCAGGGAGAATATTTTCAAACATTTCCCCACTTTGTATCCAGTCTAAAAACTGTGACTCATTTTCTGTGTTCAAAGACACCAAGCACAGCTTTCATGGAAGTCAAAGACAGCAATGAGTGCTCAGCATCTATGGTGGTAGAAGTGTGTGAAAAACAGTTAACTGGAGTTAAGCCTATAGCTGGCAGTCCTGGCCTTAACAGAGATTAGAATGTGATTTACAGGAATTACCAGACATCCCCCCTGTATTGACTAGTAGGATTATTTAGAGCCATAGTAAGATGTAGTAAAAATCAGCTAAGTGGTTTGATTAGAGAAATTCTTCCTACCAACTGAAATGGAGATTTAGACCTTGTTTTGGTGGACCCACCTCCAAAGAGGGTATGGAAGTTTCAAAACAAGTATAAAAAATCTCTTTTTTGAGGAGCTGGGATATTCTTTAGTAATCTTTCTCTTTTCCTGCTCCTTCCTTCTGTTCTTCAGCAAAGGCCTAGGTCATTCCTAGGTATATTTCTGCTGGCAAGCCACATAGGAGTGTTCGTTAAAATTATTCCAGTGACAGTGTTTTTCTCTAAGAGGTTTAAAAAGAAGAGTTTGGTTCAGAGTTAGCTTTTTTGTCCCTCTAAGAACAGTTTAAAGTTTCTTATCAAAATCATTAAAATGAATGGTTTCTCAGTGAAATAAGAAATGAAAAGACGCYAGGCAAACAGCAAAACAGCTGAATGCCACAGGGCAAAGGCAAGCAGCAACCTAAATCACAGGCACTTCTGATGAATGCTTAAGCTAGGTGGCCTCTGGCTCTTTGGGCATTTCAGTACTCCCTGGAATTTTATTGTCCAAGTTTGGCATTCGGTTCGTTGCAGCTTTGGAAGTTTCCTCTGCTGTGGAGCAAGGAAATGATCAGTGTTTGAAACACGTGCAAACCACATCTGCAGCAAAGRCTGCTTCCTCTCCAGGGCTAGGAGTCCTCCCCTGCTTCACTAAGGGACAATGACTAGAGCGACTAGCATAGCTGGAGCTCCACGTGGGGAAATTTGCCCCTTGGAGGGCACTTTGAGTCAATCCTGCTGCCTTACAGTTTTGCAGTTTTTGAAAAAAGCAGCTACGTATGGAAGGCACTTTGAAATGGGAGTGTTATGAGGAGCACACTGAATAATTCATGTCCTGGCACCTTGTTGCTGAAATGAAAGGCACACAAACTATCTTTTCAAGCTCATGGTCCAGCTCAGATACAGCTATTACTTGCAACAAATATATAGGCAAAGCAGAGGCCAAAGTAGGAATAATCATAGAATTGGTTTTAGATTCTAGAATATAAATAGTTGTTTGGAGCCTGTCATTGCATTCACCCTCAAAATTCAGGGAATCCTCTACAGGCTAATCACATGCATCACAAGGTTGATGATTATATATTGCAAACATTTTTTTTTTTTTTTTAAGATGCAATGAATGAGACCACCAAAAAGGACATTAAAGCATCCTAAATCCCGGGCTGGGATTTTACCTTACTCTGCAACATTTTCTTAATATTCCTAATTTGTCATCACTTGCCATAGTTGATGTATAACATAATTGCAAGTAGGAGGAGGATCTTCATGATTGCAAATGGGAATTGAAGAGGTTCACATGTGACATGTTTTCCATTAGAGACAATTCCAAAGCAGTGAATTAAAGATCTGGATTCCAACTGCAAGTCCAGTTAGCTTAATTTATCTGCCATGACAAACAACAGCACCATGTTGTTAACAGCAYATGTTAGCAGTAAGACTTCAAGGGCCATCTGATGTGCTGTCCAATCTTTAGAAAGAGCATGTGCAGCCATGCATCTCCATTGGTTTTCTTATCCATTTTAGACACATAAAGCCCTCACGGATAGGCTAAAAAATAAATACCTTGGTGGCACCTTTGTTCCACTGTGCGGGCAGAGCATTTGCAGTTTGGATGTACAGTGCAAGAGCTCCATGTTTTAGCTGCTACTGCACTAATTCCCATGCCAGGTTAACAGTGCCAGATGGCTTATATTTCACTGAAAATCTAAAGTAATGCTGTTGGCATATGGGAAAGAACAGATTTGGGCCTTTGATTCACCTTAAGCACTTAGTTTTTCAATAGTGTATTCAACTTCGCTCCTGATTGCACAACTTCTTTTTGGGGAAGAAAACCCAGAAACTTCCAATATCCTCCAAAAATAATTCTTACCGTCATTGTTCACATCTATCTTCTGAAACACCATGTCTGTGAATTCTTCAGCAGACATGTCAGTGTGGCCATTAATAGCTTGGATAGCCTGAAAACAGAAATGCAGGAAGTTCTTTCAGACTTTTCTCCATCAAGCAGTGAAAACAAAACACTAGTAGCTGCTGTAATTGGGATGCAAACCTTTACTTCACCAAGCCTTCCAAAGTCACTAAATAAATAGCTATTTCAAGTAAATCTTCAGTAACGAGGTTCAAAATTTAATTAACATAACGCAGCCTGAAGATTAGAGTGCTAATTTACATATTTCTGAAGGTCTTCTGAARCCACATGGCACCTCTGGTCTGCAATACACTTTAGATTCCACAGCAGCATTTACATCTTGYCCTGGAGAGTTCTGCGCCTTTGGAGAGTGCCCCATAGTCTATGTGATTCAAATACAGCATTATTCCTTGCAGCTGAAGCAAGATGAGGAAGCCTAAGTCATTTTTCTACTAGAAGATGTTTAACTTAGTGATGACAAATAAAGTCAGACCGGCAGTTCTAGAAGTTGGAAGAATTTACTTATCCCCTCCATTTTTTTAAAGTCTCCTTTCTACCTTTTCTGTGGTAGACATCCACTATTTGGAGCAAGGGGGCAAATTCATATATTTGCAAAATTTTGTCCAGGTAACTGACAATGACATCTTTGCATTGTAGTGATCATTCTGGTTAATGAATTAGGAATCTGTGTAACCAACAGTCTGGATGCAGCAAACATTAAAACAGATTTATAAGTAGGTAATTACAGAGCTGTCCTCAGAATCAGTATCAGAGTTACTGACTAGGAAAATGCATGCAAATTACATACCTCTGCCTAGTACATGTCCATGCACAGATGCAGTATAATGTCCATGGTATAAATTTTGGTTTTCTACATATGATTTATGCTTAAATGAAATGTGGTATGTAGAATCATAGAATGAATAATAGAATGCCCAAGGTTGGAAGAGACCTCAGAGGTCATCGAGTCCAACCCCCCTGCTCACGCAGGGTCACCTAGGGCACAGGGCACAGGGCTGCATCCAAGCGGGTTTTAAAGATCTCCAAAGAAGGAGATTCCACAACCTCTCTGGGCAGCCTGTGCCAGGGCTCTGTCACCCTCACAGGGAAGAAATGCTTGTAAGATAAGTAAAACTTGCAAATTTATAAACTATACTTATTCTAATGTCTACATATATTGGTCACTTATCAGAATGCTCCTGATGTTATTTAGAACTAATTATATTTAAATATAGTGTATGATAAGCATATTTCTACTAGTGTGGAAATCTTGACCATCACTGGCTTTATCTTACTTAACAGAGATTTTTGAAAGGCAGCAAAAATTTTACATACACAGATGTACAATCTTTTGTGTTATTCAGTTGCATTTCAGATGCTTTGGGTATTCTATATGGCCAACCCCAATATAGCTTTCAGAAGAAAGCTGTAACTCTGTCACAGTTAATTTTGTTGTAGTGCTGAGAGTAAAGCACTGATTCCTGAAGTGTTTAATCACTGGCTAGTACAGCCTCTCCTTAAGTAATAAAACAAATTAACTAGGCAGTTAAAAGGCACTGACAGTGCATGGTTATGTGCCAAGAGTTTTCATGGCTGATAATGATCTGCTGATCATAGCAGTTTGCATAGCTGTAGGGATAAATGAAGACGKCAACAAGACTTCTTAACTTTAAATTTAAGATTTAAATTTAAATGGGCAGGTTTAGGTTAAGGCATGGGCAGTTTTTAAAACCAGTAAGTTAAAAAGAAAAGAGGTCTTTATATTAAAATGATTCTTTTGGGGTAAAAACAGTTGTCTCAGTGCCTTTGGCTGTAATATGGTGGAAAGTATCTACATTGGGCAGATTTCTAGTAAGTCTCAAATGAGGAGAAATCTAAGGCATGCCTCCTCTCCTCATGCCTTTAGAAAGCTGGTCTTTAGGAGGTGATACATCAGCCTTGTATGGCCCCATGGCTGACCTGGCTCCAGTTCCTTTCATTTGGGCAACAGCTCTTGAAAGTCTCCCACAGTGACTAGCCGGATACCAGCAGGAATGCACAATCCAGGAAAAGCACCTTCCTTGTTTACTATAACRTTGAATCCCTGTTTAGATTTTACGCTACCTGCAGCAAAACCTGTAACAAGTTCTGTACATTTAGGGAGCTGTATTAAAGTCATTCATATTTGCAAAGCACCCTGTATTACCTTTTCAATGAAATCAACTACTGAAGTGCAAAACATCATTTCCCTGGGGCAAGCTGAAAAATAGGGAAGTCATTTTGCAAGGAAGGATTATACTGCTTTACTTTTATGGGCTTGGAATAGACCAATTTTCTACAAAATTTTCTACAATATTTGTGTCAAAATGACRCTACATTATTTGATGATAAAATTACTTTCCTCTATTTAATTGCTGAAAACYTGATAATGAGATTTATAGTAAACAAATCCTATAGTCTTTCAATAATAATTAAAATATTATAATATATCATCAAAATAGTCCAAAATTCAATTTATTTATTTTTGTTCAAAAGCTCAGTTTGAGAAGCCACTTTTCCACAACACCTCTAGCACAAATACTTATGACCAGCTGTTTTATTCATTATTTTGCTTCAGTTCTCTCCTGCTTTATAGTATACTTTATCAAAATAATGCCTCTGCTCTTCCTACAGTTCTTCACTTTCAATAAAGCATTATACCTGTAGAACTATAGTTTAAGTAAAATACTGCTCAGATATGTTTACTTCAAYAAGCAAGAAAATAATGGCAAGAATGTCACTAGTGATAACAATTTTGGTTTTACAGCTGTGAAACATTTGGGCAAAGGCAGGCACTCCATTACAACAGATGACATACCACTGTGTCAAAGGCAATATGATGCATCACATTTATTTGCTACTGATCATAACTTGCTTACCGTGAATATGCTTAATAGTTCTTTTTTGTCAATGCATCCGTTTCCATCAGCATCATACAGCTTAAAGTACCATTTCAATTTTTGGTCAATTTTTCCTCGTATAACCAGATTTATTGCAGCTATGAACTCCAAGAAGTCTATAAATCCATCCTAAGAGACAGACAGAGAGAAAGAAACCGTTTAACAACATTGGCTTTCTTTTCATTCTGGCAATTTCTTAAAAACTTCAAATTCCCTGTAAAACAGGGATTTATAAAGTAACTTAATATAGAAATCTCCTGTGATGTTGAAAAAGGATGAGSTCAAATGAAAGCACTATAGAAACAGTCCTAGCACAGACAATTTTGTTCTCTCCCGAGAACTTGATGAGTGAATCTCTTCTGAGCAACTGATATTGACATAGTTCTGAGAAGAAAAACAAGTTTTGGTAGACTTACAAATGCAAAAGAGGGAATTCTAGGTTATTCTGGGTTTGGTAGCAATTAAATTTTTACAGAAGAGGTGCTTACATTCATATGGGTAGGTACTACTTAGAAATGAGAAAGTTTTTTTGCAGTGCAGTCGAGCTGCTCCAGGTGTTGCTCATCTGAGAGATCATGCAGCAAGTATTCTAAATGGTAACCAAGAACTTGGAAAGATCTACAGATATCGTGGTTTATATATATGAATGTCAGGTTTCTCTGACTGACACATTTAAGAAGAGATATAAAACCTCTAAATCATAAATCAGTCTCTAAATACTGAGGATTGGATGACATTCATAGAGACAGAGCATTTCAGATTGATTTAATCTCACATTTTCTTGCTTCTTTCCCTGAAGTATCAAATGAAAACCTGACAAGGATAAGACTTACTCATCCAGAGGTCTAAGCCAGTGTGACAATTCTTCTGTTTCTATAAAAAATGTGTTGAAGATGGAAGAAACAGTTGCTGAATTTGGACAGTACTTGCTCCAAATGTTTCTCATTCACATATAAAAAGAATTCACAGCTGGGAAATTTAATCTTGTGATTTTTACATTGGCCAGAATCCAGGTCCTTCGAAAACCTTGGAAAGACTGTCATCAATTTCAGATGGCCTCTGATTAACAAGAGAAGACTGGATGACTATCTAGTAGCTTTAGTGTGTGTTTCTGTTTGTTTTTTTTTTCTTTCATTTTCATACATCCACATAGATCTTGCCTTTCTGAGGATTGCAATTAGATTTTACTCTAGTCTCCAGACTCTGCTAGACTAAAGGAAAAGAAGTCCTATAAATATGTGGTGCTACTCATTGCCATATTTTGAGTTTTGTTTTCTGTTTAGTGGTGTTTAGCTAGATTTGACACATACTTGACTAGAATGCAGAAGCCTTACACTGCAATACAGTTTGGCAGATTGTCACAGAAGAGGTAAACTGAAAGTTTCAAACACACCAGATTTAATATGCACGCAGAAATTGTACATGAAGAAGATGTGCAGGATGACCCTTGCATCACAGACATTTTGCACAGGTTCTGCTGTGATCCTTGGATCTCCTCTAACTGCAAATCCAGCTGACACCCCTCAGCTACTCTAYGGAATGAAATAAAATTTGGCAGTATATTTGTAAAAATTTCTGTCATGATTAAGTACAGTATTGCTTCTTTTGACATAGTAGGTTGAATTTCCATTTTTTTTTGAAATTTCAATTTTCTTGAATGTCAAGAAACACCAAATATTTAACAGAAACTCTTGGTTGTATTTCCATCCTCTCATTTTATAGATCTATAAGTAACATGGCCAGATTCAGTTGACACTGCTGCTKCTTTACTGAAACCAGAAATTGAAGCTTACTGGATGTTCACGACCAGACTTATTTTCTCCTTTCTTCCAATATGTTTGACCTTGGATTTTGAAGAAACAGTATTGTTTGCTTTCTTCCTGTGTTTTGGTGTCCCTTTTGTTGCTCTTTGGAAAATGATATATCCAGCCTAACCTGATGGATATGGGAGGCTGCTCTGACAGATCTTTTGGCCTGTCCAAAGCACGAAGCGGGGCAGGCCAAGATAGAAAAAACACATCTGAAACACATGGGAGAAAAAGTGCAGTTGCAAAGACCACCAACTACAAGACCATGTAACATGCAAAGAACATCAATCACATGTTAACTTCAGCAGTCTGTGCACTACAAATGAGCACTCATGTTTGTTTTGTCACTATTTCTATGCAATATGGAATCAAAAGTGTTGCACGGATGATTGATAGGAAATAATGCTGTTACTTTTTCCTATTGCTAACCGAAAACATATATTATAAATAGAAAAGAATACTTTAATGTAGAAGGCCATAGTAATCTTGCTACACATATCAAAAGCTTTATAAAGAGAAATACTGTTTGCTGTTGTAGCATTCAAGAGCCTCAGGAGAGTGCATTAAATGATGAAAACATTCATAATGGTAACATATGATGCTCATCCTGTGGTTCTGTGATACTAAGCTGTTATTGCATTATGTTATTAAGAAAACCCTACAGTGCTGATTTACCAATCTGCGGCTCTATAATCCTTCACCAGAGGAGCCTGTACATGTGTCTGGTCCTTGTGTGTCTCCATACTCTGGAAAACTTCACACTGTACAGTGGCCCAAAAGGAATCTTTTGCTCCTTAGGAAGTCAGTCTGTCACATGCAAAGGGCTGCCATAAAACGTGATATGCAGAGTTGATCACCAGTGATGGAGGATGCAAAGAATTCACTCAAGGTCTTTTACACCATTCTTCCAAATGGCTAGTTTGTAATATTTCTGTTAAATCGAGTTTATGGTGGTGAAACTTGCTTATTTGACAGCCTAGGACACAGGGCAGATTTATTTATAGTCAATGTTTATTTAGGCTGACTTTCCATGCTTATACAAAGCTTGCTCTTCCCCGCCTCAGCTGTAGCATGTTATGGTGGAATCCCACAAAAGTCCCAAAGGAAAATGGATCTGTGTGCTCTTTCTCTCCCTTTACCATTGGGGAAATGTTACAAGACACACTTTTAAGATACAATGAGAAAGAGCGGCAAATCTCCTCAAGTGGGCCCAAGAGGCTGCTATTTAGAGAAGCAGAGATGGTTGCTTCTCTGCATCTGCTGAGATGGGGAGCCTCCCTGGCAAACAGTGGTGCCTGGTGCCTGGAATCAGAAGGATGTATGGAACTGGTCCTGAGAGCCACCAAAAAATACTCAAAGCTCCTTTTACATGGCCCTAAGGCCAGACCTAAAGACATTTTGGCACTCTCTGACTTCTCTGGACTCACAGCTTAGTAGAAAAAAAAAAAAAAAAAGGGTCTTTTTGGTCTCTAAGAGCTTGATCAGACAGATGACAAGCATATAACATATCACAACTGTATAGCATTACAGTTGTGTGCATTTGATACTGCATACTTGTTTTTGTTTTATTTTAATTGACAGGACTATATTTTAAGTCCCTTGAAACTGACAGTTTCATTAACATGACAATCACAAAAGAGACTCCAAAACCGGGAAGAGAACTCACTGATCATATAAAACTAATTGCCAGGGCCTTGAGGACACCCATGGGCCCTAAAGGCCCTGCCCAGCCTCWCCAGGGGCCTCCACCCATACACCTTGCCATGGGACCAGTAGCCCATTTAAGCTCAGGACAAGGCCTTTAGTTCTTACCTGAGCTTTGTTGGAGGTAACCCAGTCTCAATCCTCTTCCTGACCCATCTCCCAGAAAGACCTCAGGCTTGTACTGTAGGCAGTTTGTCTCCTGGATGGACCCCTCAGACATTTCTGGGATTCTGCTCAGGCCCTGCCTCATGGATGGACTTTGGTCGCCTGCTGTAGCCTTGTCACTGGTTCCCTGTCTGGCCCCATCTCTTTAGGCTCCTGAAGAAAGGATAAGCTCTTCCCTCTCTGCCCTTCCTGGGGCTTGCACTATGCTCAGCCTCTGCTTGAGGAAGCCCAAGTACTTGGTGCTTCCAATGACACTCTAGTTGCTAGTTCTTTTCAGGAATAGTGACAAAGAGATTCATTTTTTCTTAGATCAACCCTTCCAGGACAACCATTAGGAATTCAGATAAACACACCTAGGTCACTGTAACAACCAATGCAAACCTCCTGCTCTCAAGCCAGTGCCTGATTTTCATGAAGGGTGATGTGCTTCTGCTGGATTTTGTGTTGATGTCTATCACAGATGGAGCAGTGATGAAAGCAATGGATGCAGATCTCTGTCTCCAGCCAGACCCTTACTTTGGGGTGAAAAGCTTTGGAAATGATACATTTGAACTTGCTAAGCTAACTACAGTCATAAAGCAGGTGTGCATTTATTAAATAAACTTTTCTATTCAGTAAACATCTCACTGATTACACTAAGCATAATTTTCCCTTTTTTTCTTTTTAGCACATAATGACCTGTAAAAGCATTAGACTAATTTCAACAGGTTTCAAGGAAGGCAAAGGACCTAGTCAGCAGTCTCACTATGTTAGTAACCCTGATGTCTGCTAGCAAATGCTCCTGAAATTGTGCGACTTCTACCACTGCTCAGCTCTCAGACAGGCAAAATAAGCTCAGTGGCACGAGGACTAGACAAAGAAATATTAAAGCTGAAGGCTTGAGACTCTGAGCTGAGCTTCCTGCTGTTTGTTAGGCTGCAGCAAAGCTGAGCTGGAGCTCTGAAAGGCTGCTTTGAAAGGAAGAGACTAGTGAATTTACAGCTAAATTGGTTTTAAACAACATTTAGGCAATTATGCAACTCCTCGTTAGTATAGTGGTGAGTATCCCCGCCTGTCACGCGGGAGACCGGGGTTCGATTCCCCGACGGGGAGGTGGCAACCCCTCTGGGGTTGCACTGTTTTCAGTGGTTGCTATTGGGATTGCACTGTTTTCAGTGGTTGTTATCAATAGGACAGACAAGCAGCAAGGGGCACAAGCTGGAAAACCTCTTTACAACGACAGTGACAAAGTCCCTGCAATATGATTGCTGTAGGTGACCTTGTGGGGTGCTTTGTGCAGGGGGTTTGTACTAGATGGTCTCTAAAGGTCCCTTTTAACTCAACCATTCTGTGATTGGGTAAATGTTCTCTTCTACCTAGGTCTAGGCACTACTACAAATGATACTGAAAAGAACTGTATGGAGGCTTGATGATTGTGTTTTGAAAACTGACTTATTTGAAGCATCTCGACATGTGAGAATGCAACCAYTTAGAAAATCTACCTAGAAAGAAATAGATTTCCAAGTGTCATCCATCTRTTTTTGTGTCAGATATATTGAGATGGGCAGCTGGGCAAGGGCAAAGCAGTACGTAAARAGGGGCCTGCTCACTAGTTATAGGATCTCCTGAGAACAGGGCAATTTAATTTTATCCTTTTATGAGATGTTATTGCTCCACAGTGTCAGGCAGAATTGCTAGAGGCTGCTTACTGTTACATAGCCAGAACAGAGATCTGTGGCCCATGAAGGAAAAGTAGGTGAAGGAGCTGTAACATTATGCAACAATAATTAATAGTCCAGCCTTGGAAGTGTAAGGACATTATCCTTCAGTGCCTAGAATAGTGCTGCTAATCTTCACAGACCCTTAGAACTCTTAGCATCTTCAACTTATTTCGATACAGATAAAAAAAAAAAAAAAAAAAAAAAAAAAAAAAGAAAAAAAAAAAAAAAAGGTTGAATGAAAAAGCTGCAAATGCACAACTGATCTTAAACAGTCCTGTAGGTCAAGGCTCAGATAGAAGGATCAGAGAGCCACATTGTAGTCGGACCTGGACACAACTTCCTACCAGTGTCAATGCAGCATGACTGACTGGGATAGCCGCGATGGATGGATCCAGCAATGGCTATGCCTACGCAAAGGGGCAATTTCTCCCCTTTCCCCACAAAACCCTATGAGTAGTGAACTCGTGGTCTTACTAGGAGTACTATGGACTGTGGATGTTACATTTGCTCCTTACATCTCTAAGCTGCACAGACCTCAACCTGACTCCGGAAGAATAAATAGCTCAGCAAACCTTATCAGGATTAGCAAGTGTGCAAATATAGACAGTCTTGGTATTTCAGATCTAAGGCTTGGAATATTAAGCCACCTTCTCTCCCCGCCCCTTGTCTTTTTAAATACTACTTAAGCCTAATAAAGCAGAAGAAAGAGGTTATAATACTGGCTCAGGTCAAATAGCAGATTACAACAGCTCAGAAAAACTGTGTGCAATTTATAGCTGATCCTACATGCTTCTCTCTCTATCCAGCCCTTTACTTTGAATATAGCATTGCTTTCTCTGCCTCGAGCAAACTAAAAGAGGAGGCATTTCACTCCCTTCATTTTCCTTTCTGCTGACTTCTGAATACTTCTAACCATTYCACAAAGGCTGCATCCACATTCTTGAATACAGAGCTATGCGTGACTCTATGAGAGATCCCTCAGATATGGTATTAGAGTTGTGGGCTTTCAAGAGAACTCTAGCACTCACACAGATTGTGGCCAGAAAGACCYGTAGCTCAGGTTAAAACAACAACAAGAACAATAGCAACAAGCTGACATTTACATATTGGTGGGAAACTGTTGGCAAGCTTATCAGATAAGGATGAAGAAAGAAGCAGAAAATTAGAAGCTGCAAATTTTAAGCAGTTACATGGAAGTTGCATATGTGGCRTTACATAAAGAGACAAGGCTACGTTGAGCTGCCTGTTATGCAAAGTTCTTCGTGACCCTGATGAAGAGGACTGTGAGTAGGTGGAACTTATAAACCATCAGGAATTTGGTGATAGGGAAATTGGAAATGTAGAACCAGCTATGTTCCCTAGCTGATAGGTTCATAGGCCATCTGGTGAGACCTGTCGAAATTCAAAGTGCTAAGACAATAAGCAATTTATTTTTTTTTATTTTAATTTTTAAATTAACAGCTTACAATTATGAAAAAAGTAGGAAGACTTTGGGCCGTGTCCCGGAGGGCTCTAGAGAAGACAATCTCCTTGTCATCATTCAAGTACGTGGTTGCATGCAACCCCCTCCTGTATGCTAAATTCATCTTTGTCAACCTTCACTTGTGCTTTTTCAAACCTCTTTTTAAAACAACTTTTTCTTTCATGCTGAAAATTCAAGCACATTTTTCTTGGTTGACAAAATGAAGCACGAATCAGGACAAGCCTATAGAAAAACTGCCTTAAAGATCGTCAAGTGGCRAAGATGGAGATCTATTTGGGAGATTTTCTCAAATGTTCCTAGAACATGTGTTTAGAAATCAATGACTCAAGGGACATGCACAAGAAAGAATCCTCCCAAAAGTTAAATGTATTTGCTATCATTTCTTCCACTATTCTACTAGCTTTTCACTAGACCTTGTCAGATAAAAGACTGCAAGAAAGGAAGAAGTTAATAAACTCATTTCTTCACCTAATAGACAACGACATGTTTATTTCCATAAAAAATAGAAGATGATAGATCAAATCTTGTCACAGGAAAGTAGTTATCAATTTAATGTCACTACATAACTTTGTGAATAAATTAAAGATTCTGTTACATTTCTATGCAATTCTTATCATTTGTGAAATTTAGTTCATTTTCTGTTATYATCAACAGGAGTGTTATTTGCAATTGCATACTATGCACATATCAAAGCAGCACTTGAGTAATAATGAAGCTACAGAAGAAAATGCAAGTCAGGCATAGCCTTTAACATCTTTACCAATAATAAGTATGGCAATAAATAAAAGAAAACATCCTCAAGGTGACAGATGCACTTTTTAAAAACACATAAATTTTCTGTAAATAAACATATTCCTTAAGCTATTTCCAGCTAAAATTGCTTTTCCTTTTATCTGTATCATAATTTACCAAAATATAATATTTAAAAGTAATTAGGCTTAATTGCACAATGTTAATCTTCCTTGCCAGTTCACATAATGTGACAAAGTTACAACATTAGCTAACAGTAGTAAGCGCAGTGAAAGATCCATAGTACCTGCTGATTTGTTTTTACCTGGATGAAATTAAAAACAAACAAACAAAAAACACACCTTGTGCTTGTTGCTGARAAAGATTCCCTTGCTTCAATTAGATGTACAATACTGCAAGGGAAACACAGTGCCTGAGGTGCAGGCATGCTAAGCCACGCAGTGGACCCACACCTGGACCAGTGATGGAAACCATGTCCACACTGTGCACATACCCTAAGGTAGTGTCTTCTCCATGGGACAGGAGCACACAGAATGTCAATTTAATGATACGGTTGAAATAGATTTTTAGTAATGACATGATATTATAGCATAAGTTAGTCCTATCACAGTGGTAAGTCCTATTCCATACCACTGGAAAATAAAGTTAACTGTGAAATTGCACCCAGCATTATGGGAAATAGATTCCTATAGTCTTTTTTTGGATCAATACATAAAATTTTATTAAAAAAGAAAAAGAACATTGTGGGAGTAGTTAAGAAGTAGAACAAAGACATTCTTTAAAACATTTTGTAAAGTAATAGTTACTGTTTCATGGAACCAGACTAAATATTCATAGAACAAAAGTTCATTTCTGTTACTTCTATGGAATATTTTTATAAAGGTAATTTTATAAAAGTACAATCCATTCAAAGGTATTTATACATACTGCCAAAAATGCCATAACTACACTTCCTCATGTACAGCAAACCATAATTTAGTGTCTTCTTTATTTACAGCAATCAGGCTAGTTACTGCATATTTGAGATAATTTTATGCAACATTACTCCAGATTAAGGAGAAGCAAATGGCCTGAGTTTGTTGCTTTTGTTGGATTGTATCCAAAAATAATGAGGAAAGAACTTGCACATATACATGCCAATTAAAAAAATAAATACAATGTTTCAAGAAATAAATGCTTCTGGCCCGTGACAGAAAGGTTATTTCTAGCAAAGAGACATCTCTATTCTTATTTTCTCTAGTTTGCAGTTTAGACATTGTTTAATTTCTTAATACTCACGCTTTTATTTCTGGCTCTGCAATGTATTAACTATAATTGTCAGGAAATGAAAAGATGTTTTATGAACTTCTCCAGTGTGCAGAGTTAATTATGGGTGACTGTGAGAGTGTAAAGGGGTTCAAAACCAAAAAAAGGCAAGAGTGAGAACTTCCCTGGGCAAAGCGGTACCTTGTTGCTTTGCTTAAGCACAGACAAGGATTTTATAGAGAACTTCATGGTGAAATAAYGAGTAGACCCTTCTAGTGCAATACCTTCAAAGAGATACATGGTTAATCTTTCTCATATTGCTATGGCGRGACTACATAATCAGGTAACTCTACCTGAAAATCAAAACTATAAAGACACAGAAAGACAGGGTACGAAGGGAAGGGGAGAGGGAGGAGAGGAGGAAAGGGGTTAAGGAGAAAAGGGGATGGTGATCTGCCTTCCAGTACTTCACCTGTCAGCATCATGCAAAGTACAAGGAGCAAAGAGAAACTCTTACTCTATAGAGGATAAAAAAACATAATTTGAGATTTCAGTTATATTACTACATAATCATTTCTCCACAAAATTAAGCTCTATTTAAGTAATCCATTTTTGCTTACTTTATTATCCATTCTACAGCTTGTTAGAGCTTTCTCTCTAAGATTTGTAAGTGGATTCTTTTTGAAATTATTTCTTTTTTTTTTATAGTTTAATCTGCAACTCAAGTTCATCATAGAGGTACTTTAAATACTAAATGAAAAAGCAGAAACTAGAAAGATGAGCCAAGATTGACATCAATAGGTGGTTACTCATCTAAAGATTTCTTAAACTCCTCAGGGTGGAGTGCCCATTTTTTCGGCAACTACCAACTTTCTCAAGAAGTCAGCAAAAAAAAAAAAAAAAAGGTCTGTTCTCTACTGAGACTAGCCAGTGCTTTAGAAAAGACCTAGCAGAAAATCCCTTGGACTTGTATAATTTCCCTCCAGTACTACATACCAAAATCCTTTTAATCTTCTTTACTTTTCAAAGTTTATCCTACCTTTTAAAATCCAATTTTCTCACAAAGTGTCAGACACTTATTCCTGTGGCTAATTTCAATTACTGCCAAAACAAGCAATACGCAAACTACAATGGCAGCATCCCATTGCCAGTACACTGTTTCACATGTTAAAAGACATGTCAATTCTTCATAGGTTGCAAGAACCCCACCAATGAATCCTTGCATTATGTGATTACTACATTTAGCAGGGGCAAATCTAACTGCCATCTATTGAAGGTGGACGATAATACATTAATCAAGTGACCCAAGCCTTTCAGATAACTTTTAATGTCACAATAAATCTCATCAATAGAGAGCTGAAAAGCTGCAGACTTTAAGAAGATTTTAGTATATGTTTTCTAGTTACAATAACTATGTTATTTTCCTTAGTTCCATTTAAGGACAGCTATCAATATATTATTGGTGTACCAGGCATTCTTTTGCTACAAATAGTCTCTCCTTTAGCACTGACGAAACCTGAGTCTTGAATGGTATAAAAATCTACCGAAAATACATATTACATATTCACACAGAAAAGCAGATATACATCATCACACTTCAGATAAACATAGCTTTCTCATCTCTGAAATACATCAGCAGGCTGCCTGAACAAGGAGAGCATGACAGTAGCGCATGGATTGAAATGCAGAAGGAATAAAAAAGCGGGAAGCGGTCACTCTGCTTTAGTTGCTGAATTGTTGTATTTGGTTGGAGTTTTCTTACTGTTCTGTAACAAATAGCTGCAGAGTGGAGAAGACTAAAATCACTTTCCCCTAAAACAACGTAATAAAAGSAGTCTCTTAAAAATGACCTCTACTGTACTTGTATTTTAATGAGAACATTATTTCTGAAGGCTTTCCTTGGAAAGCTGTGACAAAAGATAAACACACCATTTATTACATCGCCATTGCCCTTGTATAAATAATGCTTGCTAGTATTAATGAACGAGTCATGAATAAAATGGTTGCTTAAATGCTAACTCCTGTACTCCTAGTGATAACTCAAGGAAAGTTTACGGTGCAATTACAGTTCTGAATGTTCAGCATTTTTCTTTTTCAGAGCTAATAATGATGAAGAGCAACTTTAAAACTCAATAGCACAATTACTTATTTATTTATTTACTTATTAGCAAAGCYTTCCACAGAGATCAAGGAAGGCATGAAAAGCTTTGACTTGGCATCTTTTTTTTTTTAAGAAACTTGGAAAAAAACTAAAGACCTCCTGCATACTTCATGCCTTTGATTTGCCTTTGGAATAACAGGCAGTCTGCACAAACATACCCACAAGCAATGGTTAGTTTTTAGGAAGTAGCATCCTCAGAAGAAGGCTTTTCTAAAAGAGAATTAGGCCATTTGGAAGCCTTATCACCTGGATATGCAGTGCAATGATTTTCCAAACAGAAACAYGATTAAGTGACCGAGGTCCCAAAGGTGCATAGCCAGGGAGGCACCGTACAATACTGTTACAATACGGTGAACTAAAGCAATGCTCAGAGCTAACCTGGTTTGGCCCCCACATGACACTGAGTTGTGCTGTGGGTATGTTCCCCCTCCTTGGCATATGCCCACCGAGCAGAGCCATTGTCAAGAGCGGGAAGCTGAGCTCCTTTACTATCTACAACCTGAAAAAATCCAAGCAAGCAACTCTAAAAGCTGGCTTTCTATTGAATTACTGTTGGTACTTGCATGGATGACTTGGGCAAAACAAGCTTTGCTGAGGCTTTCAGGCAATCACAACTGGGGAAAAAAACTGTTGCACTAATACAATTCTTTTTCACCACTGCCAGCTTATTGAGCTTTTTTATTTTTTATTTTTTTTCCAATGGAAAACCATTTAATTCTTATTAAAGGTAGGGGAAAGATGTCTGAAACAGACCTAAACTGGAAGCAACAACGTTAACAAGGCAGTGAAATGCAATCCACTACTCTGTTCTGTTTTTACATGAGTCCTATTGGCTTCCAGGGAGGTTAAGATTCTTCACTTTATCTGTGAGAGGTTTTTAAGCTGACCTTTCTTAAACATAGAAGAGAAAGCCTATGTAGCTTTAAGAGTGTCTTATCATATTGTTCGGTGATTCATTGTCTCCGACTCGGCCTAACTCCAGAAACATTAAGCTGCTGTAATTAGTTCTGCAGATTAATCTGAGGCCTAACTTTTTAACATAGCTTTCTGAGCAGATGCCTATTCATAAGAAAACAGAAGCCTACATGAGGACAAAACATGTTGTGCTGAGAGAAAAAGGCCTGGTTAAATAACTTAGATTTTCCTAAATTAGCTTCTTTAGATTTAGATCAACTGTCAACCATTCCCCTCACTTTTAAATGAGTGCCAACAATAGAAGTTATTAAAAAAACAGGAACTAATTATTAAACAGGGAAAAAAACATATGCTTAAACCCTGATATTTTCTACCCACCAAAAGTCAGACAAGATAAAAATTGTGCCGTATATCTATAAAAATGTCAGTTGGGGGAAGGATGGGAGAAGGTTGAAGTTTGCCAGCCATCTAGCTAAATAGCATTTCTATTTAAAGGTACTATAATGGAAAAGGAAAACACTTCTACTCAGAAGTTTAATATACTCTACTGCTCTCTGTGATAATGACCCTTCCAAGAAAGCAACAACCAGCAAAGAGCACAAAAGGAAAGGAAATCAGACTGTGGCCTATAAATCTGAAAAATCTCTGCAATACTGAGGGAAGCCAAATGTAAGCAAAAGTCTAGCTGACCAAGTTATTCCCAAATTCACRTGGTTTGTACAGGCGATTGCGTACTTCCATTAACATTTGTGGCTTGCAGATGAAAGGTTATAATCTATTTACCAATGCAGAGTGCCTGCATGCACATAATGTCACAAAAGAATAACGACCCTTTATTTGTACAGTCATAGCTGCTGTTTAAGATCACACAGTGTGATACTCCCAGTCAACCATCCACTGACCAGTCATCACATATGTATTTAACTAAAAGTACTTAACTAATAGCACTTTTGAGGACTACAGCCAATATTTCAGCCAAAATCCCCACTGAGAAGAAAAAGCTGAAAAAAGGGTACAGGACAAAAAGTGAATGTAAGGAAAGAGGAGATCGTCTTATTTTACCTCATTGGTAACATAGAGCATTYATTTTTTCCTACACTGAGAAGGCTAATCTGTTACCACTTTAWTCCCACCTTAACCATATAGAAGGCATTAGGAACACATTGAAAAATACTTGATTGGTGTTTGATTTTTTTTTCTGTAAAAGTATATCTTTAAAAAAAAAGTAATTGTTACTTTCAGGAATAAAGGAAAAAGAGTATAATTAAATTTAAAAAAGATAGTGCTGTTAACCGTGTTGGAAAAAGAAACAAAATAATCCAGACTGTATGACAGAAGAAATAAAATCATTATCCTTAATAGAAACTTAAACACAACAAATCTGTAAATCTCTATATAAAGCTGGTACAAATTCAGCTGATGCAAATCTTGCACTGCTAAAATATTCCTTTACATTTTGATTTTGAGTAAAAATCTGTGCTGGTCTCAAGTGTACCAGGTTTGATTCTGTTTGTCTGTTGTCTTTCCTTAGCATGGCTGATCTTCTCAATATCTGCTATACCTTTGCAAATGCTCAAAAGTTGGTGATTAGCATCCATTTAGCATCCGTTTCTGAAATTAGCTGCCTCTTTTTTTATTTTTTATTTTTTGCTTGGAAGATAATCTTCAGATCATGACTTTGCTTGAATTCTGCCTACGATCAAAACRGAATATTCCATTCTACTGCAGGAGGTTCAATGTTTCCTGCTGTAACCACAGCTCAGCTTCAAGTTACAGGCAAAGCGCCATTGAGGAGAGACTGTGATCCTTGAATGTCTCTTGGAGGGCCTTAACACTGCCCTCCTCTGCTGAAAGTGAAGCCAAGTACCAGAAAAGAGGACATATCGGGACTGGAAGAGGGGCTGAGTTGAAGCCCTCCAGAAGTTGTCCAAGGATCACGGTCTCTKCTCAATGGCCAGGTGCTTAATAGTTTACAAAGCATGTTGTTGGTGAAGGTGAGTGATCCTGTCCCCATTTGGAGGGTGACAAAGTCCTGGTGTGGGACAAAAACAGCTGATCCTGACGGAGAGATGGTC
Source organism: Nothoprocta perdicaria (assembly GCF_003342845.1). Lineage (NCBI taxonomy): Eukaryota > Metazoa > Chordata > Aves > Tinamiformes > Tinamidae > Nothoprocta > Nothoprocta perdicaria. The sequence goes on along the minus strand of NW_020454117.1, from coordinate 1,058,764 downwards.
ATACCAAACCCTTCAGTTTACAGAAATGCAGCTGGCCATCCCTCTTTGGCCTAGCATCTTGTGATTCCCAAACCATGCTGAGTGGGGACATGGAAGATGATGATAGAAGTAAAAACCTTCTCTTGTATTGGCTGTTTAGCCACGGCCTGCTGTCCCACAAGTATATTCCTGGATGATTAGCAATACAATGATTAGCAATACAATGGTAGAAAAGCAATTCTTTTCTGTGATACTGAATTCCTGAGTGTTACACCATTTTTCCATCCTTCACCCTTGATCTTGGCTCATCTGAGGAAGATGAGGATGAAAGCAATGAAAGCTAAATGAAGGCAGTTCAGAAAGAGGCAGCAAAAGTGCTTCCCATAAAAGAGAGGAATTTGGGCTCACAGGTGAAGTGACTGAGCTTGTTGGGATGGCAGTCCCTTCTGCACAGTCCTGCATCTGTCAGTCCCACCCAAGGGTGCTGTAGTGAGAGAAAGAGTCGACTTGCCTGTCTCCAGGACCTAAAATTTTAAGGCAGTCCTCAAAATAAGCCTAGAAAACACCCCGCTTATCAGAGGATCTAAGGACAATCAGACCTGAAGATATCTTTTCTCTCTCCCTCCACAATCCCATGGTCTAAAGTCATCCAGTGAAAGGCACATTACACAGGTAGCAGATGGCTTCGACCTTTCTCTATGCAAATACAGAAAATATCTTATCTGCTTGGGAACTAGCTAGACATGTGGACATTAGGACACCTGACTGCAATCCTAAGTAGCTACTGCAAGAGCAGGAGTAGTAAATTAGAAATGTAGCCCAGAGAAGCTGCTTTACCTTTTCATTCAAGTAGCCTCTTTGGTTTGTAATTTGGTCACTGGATGCTATCTCTGCATCCTAATCACACATCCTCTGTGCTACAGGTTCAGTAAAGTATTTTGGGCAATCTTCCTTATCAGCTGAAGTGAGACCATATTTCCTTCGAACACTTTTGTGAAAACTTACTAATTTGTACTTGAGCATACTGATTTTCTGATACACCCACACAGAATGGAGATAGCGAAGGACAGAATAATAAATAGTGAACTGCAAACTGCATCTCATTTCCAAAATTGTTTCTTGGCATTTTATAGGTGAAAGCACTTGGAAGAGCCCTACTCAAAGCCTTCAAAGCCCAGCCCCACCTATTTACCTCCAGTGCACTGTAACTGCAAACCTCTCCCAGCAGCAGACTGGCAAGCAGAGCACAAAGAAGAGCCTGCAGGCTGCAGCTCACCAACAAAACCATAGCATGAGATTAAAGAAATAAAGAAAAGAAGGTTTACCTGGTTCAGATCAAAGATATCAAACACTCGCTTAATGTATAAATCTCCCTGTGGATCCAGCCCTTGCAGACCCAGAAGTTTCTTGAATTCATGCAGACTAAGCTGCCCAGATGGGCACTCTCTCATAAATTTGCTGTAATAATGGTGCATCTCTGGCACGGGGCCATCACCTGGAAATGATTCAGTGGCACCCATATTATTACACAGCAAATATCCCTATCTTTTCTGGGTTTGTGTCTCTCTGGTTCAGAGGCTTGCTCATGACCAGAATTCAGACAAATACTGCATTTAAATGGCTACGTTAAACCTCTTATAGCATAAGCTGCTTTTTCTTTTTTTTTTTTCAGTGACTATCTATGCCCATACGAGATTACCTTTAATGCCTACTTTTAAACCAACTGGGGTTTTGTAAGGTGGCTAAAGTTCAAATAAACACAGCCATGCTGAATAGATAATTAATGAAAATACAATTTCCTATTGACTAGGAACATGTATCTTAGAAAAAGAAAAAAATAGACCATCAAACTAGTTGACTTTAAAGTATTTGCAAACYATTAGCAACACATAAAAGTCTAATCTTGGATTGGCTGAAAATAATAGTTACAATCTATGCTATAAATAAGGATAGGAAAGGTCAAGAGTGTAATCAGCCATGCCTGTTGTTACATCCTTTCCCATGCAGGTGGTTAAGTCTTTCTTAAGGCAGAGCATTTTGCTTCTTGACRTTCCTCTCACTATGATTATGCTGTCCTATCTCTCATATCTGTGTGCAAACACACACTGTTTTGCCCCTCTCAGCTGTGAACTGAGGTGAACTCTGTGAACTCAGGTGATGAGGCTGGTACTAGAACCTGAGCAGTACAGGAATCTTTTACAGCAAATTCTTTAACAAGAATCAGCTTAATCTGTTAAGTGATTAAATGAAAGTTTCTTTTCTGTTGGTTAATGCTGTATTCTGCTTTTTGTTCTTTTGCTGTCAGGAACTGAACTWTTTCCTTCCTCTGTTAGGTCAGGGAAGGGGTAAGATGCCAGAAACACTTCTGCACTGATTAGCTACTATATAGGGAGATGAACATCTCAGAAGCATTACTATAGCAAAGRCAAATCTGGAGCTAAAAATACTCGTGTAAAAATCAAATGCTGTTAGAGATGTAGGGAAAAGAAAGACCCACCCACTAATCCCTTTCACTTACAATCACGTGGTGGAATTGAAGAGCATGGTGCTGAGTGAGGTGCTCAGAGCCTCATGAAAAACAGCAGTTTCCCTCAGGCCCAACTGAAGACAGAGGGTGATCAAAATTTTACATGATCAGGTCAATTTTTACAGAGGACTCCACATACCAAAAATGGGTTGTGCTACAGGCTCTCTCCAGCAGGACACAATTAAGTCCCATAACATATATTTCCTCATGAGGTGCATGAGGGAGAAGGTCTGAGAGCTCCTCAAGTGCCCATGAACTTYTGAGGATTGCTCGGAGAGAAGACATTAACATCATTCCTCTTTCACCCCTCCAGGGAAACCGGCAGATTTTATTACCTCCCTGAAATGCCTATACACCAATGCGTGAAGCATGGGGAACAAGCAGGACCAACTGGAGATGTGTGTGGTTCCAGCATCACAATCTCACAGGAATCACAGAAACGTGGTGGAATAGCTCAGACRACTGGAGTGCTGTCATGAAGGGCTRTGTGCTCTTCAGGAAGGACAAGCTGGGAAGGCAAGGTGGTGGTGTCTCACATACATTGCTCTGTATGTGAGAGAGCAACTGGAATGCATGGAGCTCAGCCTAAGAGTGGATAATGAGCAGGTGGAGAGCTTGTGGGTAAGGGTTAAAGGGCAGGCCAATGTGGGAGACACTGTGGTGGGTGTCTGCTACAGGCCACCTGACCAGGAGGAGGAGGTTGAYGRGRCCTTCTACAGGCAGCTGGARGTTGCCTCAYGGTCACAGGCCCTGGTTCTCATGGGGGASTTTAACTWCCCTGACATCAGCTGRARAGACRRCACAGCRAGGCRCAAAYGGTCCTGGARGTTTCTRCAGTGCATCGATGAMAACTTTTTGACGCAGGTTGTGGAGGAGCCGAGGAGGAGAGGTGGGCTGCTGGACCTCGTACTAACAAACAGAGAGGGCCTTGTTGGAGATGTGAAGGTGGTGGGCAGCCTTGGCTGCAGTGATCATGAGCTGGTGGAGTTCAGGATCCAACGAGGAGGAGGCAGGGCAGTAAGTAGCCTTGCCACGCTGGACTTCAGGAGGGCCAACTTTAGCCTCTTCAGAGACCTGCTGGGAAAGATCCCATGGGCTAGGGCTCTAGAAGGAAGAGGGGCCCAGGAGWGCTGGTTAGTTTTCAAGCGGCATTTCCACCATGCCCAGCAACAGTGCATCCCTGTGCGTAAGAAGTCAGGCAGAGGGGGCAGGAGACCTGCGTGGATGAGCAGGGAGCTC
>NW_020454117.1:1051908-1053379 GCF_003342845.1 Nothoprocta perdicaria | reverse complement strand
TTGCACAGGCTGCCCAGAGAGGTTGTGGAGTCTCCTTCTCTGGAGATCTTCAAAACCCGCTTGGATGCAGCCCTGTGCCACGTGCTCTAGGTGACCCTGCGTGTGCAGGGGGGTTGGACTAGATGACCTTTGGAGAWCCCTTCCAACTTTAAACATTCTATGATTCTGTGATCATCATGGGTTCACCTAAACCCAGTTGAGTAGGCAGAGCGCACAGAGCAAACTGGGTGACCTTTATGGAGCGCTCTTTCCCCTACAGATTGTCTCYGAGTCCTACAGCAGCTGCTAGATCCCTGGTATTGTGCTTCTGCAGTGTCTGAGAGAATAGAGCGAAATCTTCCTTTGAGAGGGCCCAAAGGGGCTCTGCTCCCTCCATAGAGAGGGATCTCAGAGTCCTGATTGACACCAAGTTAACCATGAGCCAGCAAAGTGCCCTCGTGGCCAAGAAGGCCAATGGGATCCTGGCTGCATCAGGAGGATGTTGCCAGCAGGTCAAGGGAGGKGATYCTGCCCCTCTMCTCAGCTCTGGTGAGGCCGCACCKGGAGTACTGTGTGCAGTTCTGGGCTCCCCAGTACAAGAGGGACATGGAGCTCCTAGAGAGGGTCCAGTGGAGAGCRACAAAGATGATTAAGGGACTACAGCATCTCTTGTATGAGAGGAGACTGAGTAAGTTTGGCCTGTTTAGCCTGGAAAAGAGAAGGTTGAGAGGGAATCTGATSAATATATATAAATACATGAAGAGGACAATCTAGGGAGGAAGGGGCCAAACTCTTCTCATTGGTGGCCAGTAACAGGACAAGGGGTAATGGGTGTAAGCTGCAGCACAGGAAGTTCCATCTCCATATGAGGAAGAACTTATTTACTGTGAGGGCGACAGAGCCCTGGCACAGGCTGCCCWGGAAGGTTGTGGAGTCTCTTTCTCTGGAAATCTTCAAAACTCACCTGGCTGACTCCCTGTGCCCCGTGCTCTGGCTGTCCCTGCTAGAGCAGGTTGGACTAGATGATCTCTACAGTTGCCTTGCAACCTTAACCATTCTGTGATTCTGTGAGGGTCCAACAGTCTCTGCATAGCTTGGACCATTTATGAGATCTGAGGGAGCCTCCCAGATGAAGTGAAAAGGGAGTAGAGGGGACACAGTATGAATGCTGTGGAGAGCTGTTCTCAGCAGACTCAAGTCCACTGCTCTTCTGCAGGTGACTAGCAGCTGGGGTAGCATGGAGTGCACAGGAAAAGGAAGCATGGGCAAAGCTGCTGAAGGGAAAGGAGTGGCACACAGCTTCCAAGTAAAACACGTTGGGAAAATGTACCCATAGCAACTGAGGCACATTAGAGGGTCTGCTGCACTGGATTCAAAATGAGGTCTTAGAAATGAGATTGTGTTCATATATTTCACCAGTCAGACTTTGCCAAGTATTGCACTGTGTGATAGAAAATAGAAAAAAAGAAAAATGTGTGTGTGTGTGTGTGTG
>NW_020454117.1:905091-1051628 GCF_003342845.1 Nothoprocta perdicaria | reverse complement strand
AAAAAAAAAGTAGGTGAATTTTATGGAGTACAATAAGACTAAAATGTATAACCTGCTGCATAGCCTGACAGCTGTTAATAAAGCCACACACAGAAAGCTGTGGGAGTACTAATTCTACAGCAATCACATGGTCTGAAGAGAATGGCAATGGCACATTTCTGCTTTCATAAATAGAGAGAACAAAATTCATAACAATGTGAAGCTGAAGAAATCCATATAGCAAAGTTGAGGAAAACTCAMGTGAAGGGTAGAGAGAACAGATTTTGTAAAGGAAGCATGGTGAAGCATGTGCAGAGGAGCTATCCATACCAAATTGATGCTAAAAGAAAAAGATAAAATGACAGCAGCTACTAAATTCTACAATAGCTACATCAAGAAGCTGCAGTAGCTTTCTGGAATCTGCATAATTTGCTGGGAGTTAAGCAGTATTTTCAAGAAGGTAAAGGCAAAACTGTCTAGATGCACTGAAGATGACATCCCTATAGRACAAAAGATTGATGGTTCAAGGACAGACTGCTGCAGAACTGTGGGAAGATGGTGCACAGAAAATGCACACTACAAGTAATGCAAATATGTATCTACAGGGAAACACACACACACAAACACACAAAATCAGATTCATTAACCCTGCTCTGAAAATAGTATAAAATTTCATCAGTTTTGGRAGGGATGATATCACCTAAATTTCTTTCCATTTAAAAAAAAAAAAAAAGAGTAGTTTTTTTTGTTAGAGTTGGAAATTAGAGGTTGCTTTTTCTGTAACTTCACAGCAGGGTGCTCAGAGACTATTTCAATGTCAGAAATAGCAGGTAAGTGAAAGAGAGAATATTCTCATTCCCTTGGGCATTATGAAAGCAGCAGTAACTCAGTTGTAAACAGCAGATGCTAAATCCCYGTGTTGTAAAACAAGGAGGTCACCCATCTTTGACCATGAGAGATTCAGCTGAATGYCACCTATTTGAAGTGTAAGACAAAAAGAGACAACTGCTAGAGCCTGAGGTGGGGAATGCTGCATTTTAAGTGTGTTCAAAGAAAAAGCTTATCTAAAGCATCTGAAGATAATTCTCCTCTAAAAGTTGTGTCAATTTTCAATAGCCCTCAAGTCACTATCCACTTTTCCACCAATTTGAAGAAGTATTTAATTTCTAAATCATATTTTCCTCCTCCTATGATTGTTACAAGGAGGAGGACTAAGGTACMGTTTCCTTCTCCCATACCTTCTTCAGAATAGGAGCTTGCTTTTGAGGTTTGATTCCTTCTCCTCTATAAAACCAGAAGCAAACCAGAATAAATCCTGATGGGGCAAGTTCATTGTAGGACACGATCTCCAACCTTTCTGCCTCAGAAGAAAGGATCCACAAATTTCCTTCCAACACAAACATGGGGAAGAAGAGAGCTCATAATTTATGTGGCATTTTAACCATGGTACACACAGCAAAGCAAGTAGAAACRTGTGTGCAATCGCTTGATTATTCTCTCACTGAAAACACCGAACAAGAACTGACAACAGTTCTAGTCGTTGACAATCCAAATCCTTGTACACTTTATATATATTTCTACCAGCAATCATCAACTCCTTATGTCTGTGGAAGGTTTTTACATAGAAAGGAGGCAGTGACTATATGAAAAGATATCAACAGAAGCCTGTTATGTCTGACTCCTTTTTGTAGTATCGTTCCATCATTTGTGACTCAGAGATTTTAAGTGCAGCACAGTGACGCATGTCCTGGTGATGAGATAGGAAATTGTGCTCATCTTAGTTGTGGCTAGATTAGCCTAGGCTTTTTTGTCATTAAACTAACCAATTTCTGATGAGACTCTTGATCTTGTTAGCCACACACAGTACAGCACACCACTATCTGTAAATACCCAGGAGACTGAGCATAATGAAATAACAAGTTTTGTGCTCCCCACAAAACACTTTTATAGTCTTTTTTTTTTTTTTTTCCCTCTCCTCTCTCTCATTTTAATGATTATGGGAAGTACTCTGAGATCCTGACTTTCTGCTTTCCATTTGAAGACATAGTACTAAGGGCTCTCTCCAGAAGCTGTTGTTTGCATCAAGGTTTCTAGTCATTCTGGTTATACTCTCCTATGATACTTATGCCTTGTGTTGCCTTGTGGGTGTTAGGGAACAGCAAATGGGCAAACAACCTTTGATTAAGGACAGAAAGATGGTCCAAAGATAGTTAAACTGTTACTTTCAAGTGGTCCAGCCAGGAAAAACAAAAAGAAATGTTTTTTCATCCAGAGAAAATCTGAGAAGCCCAGAAAGGTGTTCTGATCCTACTTAGGAAAAATAAAAAGCAACCCACCTTGCATGCTGATGATCTGAGGAAGGAAAAAAAAAATCAAAAAGCAATCATATAAACAATAAAAAAAAACCCCAAATATCCAATTGTGAAAAAAAAATTAAACACTTGATTTTCAACCTTCTGTAATCATGGTTAGTTTAAACTTTTTTTTTTTAAGTGTCATTTTCAATTTAAATTCTTGTTTCTAGAGTGCCAAAAATCAATGTATTATAGGTGATAAACTCTAAATCCTCTAAGTCCTAGCTTTTTTGTCTTTCTCTACCTGCATAGCACAACTCTTTGGAGGAACTTAGGATATTAAAATACCCTATTTCTCTGGACACACCAGCAATCAAACCCGCAGACTTAAACATTTTAGAAGAGGGGAAAACAGAACCAGTGCCAAACACGCAGGTAAACATTGAATTAAAAGCAGAGACCGTCCCTGACTAGGTTGCCCTGCAGCGTTTGGAGATGTTCCTTCATGTTTCGTCGTTCCCAACGCGAACAGACCCTGAGCAACTTGCATCTCCTAGTGGCTCCAGTCAGAATTACAGCCATTTGTTGCAATCGTGAAGTAACACATTGCTGTTGAATGGTTCTTGGTCCAGTGCTTTTCTCTGACTGTGGGAAATGTCGAATTGGCTCTCTCTGCAGGATGGCACTTTTTTTTTCTTTTTTTTTTTCTCCTAATATTTCTTCTCCCTTTTGGAGACCAGTACCTGTCTAAGTCTACTTTTGGACTCTACTTTTTTTTTTTTTTTTTTTTTTTTCTTTGCACTTCTTGCTACTTCTTGTTAGATAAAAGATAAAGGGAAAGAAGCATTGCTTTTCTTCAGATTTCTGATCTGCAGACTACATCAAGTTTTTTCCTTTGCACTTCTTGCTACTTCTTGTTAGATAAAAGATAAAGGGAAAGAAGCATTGCTTTTCTTCAGATTTCTGATCTGCAGACTACATCAAGTTTTTTCTCTCACTGTCCTTTCCACCCACTCTGCTTTAATGGTTGCTTTCTTTTAGAGGTCAGACAGTATTATCGTTTTACAAACTTTTTGAGTAAAAATAATAGTAATAAAAAGAAGAGAAAAAAAGAATATATGGATTCTTTGCAGAATACATCTCTAAAGAGATTTTGCTTTGGAGAGCATGCAAAATAAGTAGAGACAGAAAAAACTTGCATAATATTCCAGTAGTGAAAGGGAGGGAACATAAGTATTTTAAGATTACAGACCACTCCTTCAAGAAACTTCAAGAAATCTTACTTGGTCTTAGCAGATTTTTGAAGAGCTCTTCTCTTCAGCAACCTAAACAACGTTGAAAAGAGGCCAACAAAACCCATTTTTGAATGTAAGTAGTGTTGCACAGATGCTGGAAATCAATGAGGAAAAATAAATCCTGGTTATCTCCTCCCCCCTAGCCCACTTTGTTAGATACCACTATGAAGTGTTCTACAGTTCATGCTAAGGTATGCATTTTATAACAAAAATAGTTCCAAAGCTTTTTTGGCAGTTTCCAATAGCAGCAAAATCTCCAACCTGTTCCCAAGTACCCCTGACATCAGCTGCCCGTTATCCCTGCCCTACCTGCACTATTGGCCAGCACACATGCTGCTGTGTTCCCAGGCTTGCCTCCAGCTCAGCCACAGCCTAGGCACTGCAAAACCACCACAGACCTCTTAATGTTCAAACAGGCTATATGGGCATAACATTAGTTTGGAAACAAATGTTCTGATAATCTCTCGCAGAAACTGTCAGATTGAAGCCCAAAAGTGGTGAAATTCGTACCTGAGAACCTGAAGGATGTTTAGAAAATGCATGAAAAGGAGCTAAGGAAATTGAGGAAGGAGGCTTTTCTGCTAAAGACATTCATAAATCTTTCTTCCATTAAAAATGCATGCTTTGTACTTGACTTATCTATACTATCTTAAACCAAGCCTGAGATAACTGCTTTCCATATGGTCTTAAGGCAAAAAGAACTGGGAACATTTTTGCTCTTCTTTCATCCTGCAGCAGTAAAAGCATGGGGAGGCGAATTATATTACATATAATTCAAATGTAGTTATATAACTTCATATGCATAATCCACTTAATGCACATTCTGTTCACACAGTCTCAGTGAGTGCTATACAAAAATCTCAGTGATGTGTACTGAGATATGTGGATAGAAAATTGAGCATTTGAAGTATGGCTCTTTCTGTGACACAGAAAATGTAAGCTTATAATGGCACATTCAGTGACTTCAGGTTCAGTCTGTTAGTTGCTTGCATTCTCTTATCTCAGATACCARAGATATGTTACGAGAGGTTACATCCCAAATTCTTTTCCTTATCCAGCAATGTCAAAGAGTAGGCACCATCACAGCAGCTGAAAAAAATCTCATCCTCCAACAGAAGAAAAATAACATGAAGACTTTATATAAAACGAACCTAACCCTGCAATTCTCAGCCTCTGACAAACCTAGAAGTAAAATTGGGCTATAGGGGACAATACAGCATGAACAATAACGACTTCTTGCATCCTTAACTCTTACGGCACTTCACAGGGCTTCAGAACCTTGACTGATGTGACATTTCTTTCATAAATATATTTAAAAATTGTATTTCTTTATTCTCCTAAGAGATATATAATTTCTACTGATCAAAGCTTGTGTTTTGTGAGTTATTGCACCAAAGCATAAGGGAAGAGAAAGCTAATGTGGTCCATCTAACCCTGTGAAGAGCTGAGTCATCTTGAAATTAGATCCCTTGGCTCCACTGAGCATAGAAAAATGCTTGATTTGGACTTCTGTGGCAAGACCAGAAGACAAATGTACTGTGATGGTACTGCACACAGGTCAGGTTTTAGAAGCAAGTTTGCTCATGAAGCTAACTTTTAAGCATAGGCAAACCACTGAATTTAGACTGCCTTAATAAATCTGGAAGCTACTTGGTTAGTTTCTTATAATTCATAGCAGCAAAACATACTAACAGCAAAACACTAACATGATTTACCAGTTACAAAACCATCGCGTTTGATTAAATCTCTTTAGAAACATTATTCCGTGCAATCTCATGATATTCGCACAACAGACCTTCTTTTCCCAACAGCAGTATGAATTGTAAATAACTTGCATGTATTCAAACGGATTGGACAAATCCATAGAAGAAAAAGTAAGTGAAAGCTGTTCAATACAATCATCGCTAGTAGCTCTGGAAAGGTAACCCACAAATTTACAAAAATTGGAAGGGTATTCTAGACAAGAATTAGTGTACAGTTGCCCTGTCCTTTTTTTTCATATGAACTCTGTTATTGGCCGTGATACAAGACTAGGTAGATTTTTCATTTCACTCAGTATCTCTTGCAGTCAGCAATGTTAAATTAAAAGCCCGTGTTTTAGAAGCACAGCACTTCCCATTCTTCTCCATCAGGATTCACATCACTACAACATCCACAAGTCATGCAGAGCTCCTTTAACAGAAATAAATACAGGTTTCCAGGGCACGACTCATCTGGCCTATTCAGAACGGTGTCTTGCAATTTGAATTAAAAACATGAATTAAATATTTATTTCTATTGGTTTCTACCTGGGAGACAAGTTTAAATRTATCAGATACATACAGGTACCTACACTATAGATATTAGATAAAACATGGTTCTTCAGTGCTAATCAGTTACCACTAGTGCTGCTAGCCAGTCAACAGATCTGCTCCTTTCCCCTCTGTCTGGCACTGGTGAGACTGCCCCTGTGGCACCACATCCAGTTTGGGGCATCCCCGCATAGGGGAGACCTGCTATGCTGGACTGAGCCCAGGTGCAGGAGGCCACCACACTGCTCAAGGGCTGGAGCCCAGGGCATGGGAGGAGAGGATGAAAGAGCTGGATTCCTTTGTCTGGGAAGAGGGAAGGCTAGGGAGCTGTCTGGATGAATGTAGGAAAGAGGGAGCCAGACCATTAGAAGGGCAAGCTGGAACATGGGAAACTCTAATTCAATATAAGGAAAAAAAATCCCTCTATGAGGAAGGTTGCCACTAGAGTAGGTGCTGAGGGAGCTTGAGAAACACCATCATTGGGAGATGGTCAAAACTTAACCAGACAAGGCCCTGAGCAGATTGGTCCAACTGGACCTACTTTGAGCAATAAGTTGAACTAGGTGACCTTTCTGTGATTCTATGAATGTCAAGGCCAAAACCTTYCTGGAGTTTGGTCACAAAAAGAGGTTTAGCAGCACTGAATTTTAAGAAACTGCATTGATTTGCCAAAGTCTCAAGAAAAGAATCCAATATTTCTTTAAGGTAACATTGCCTGGGAACTCATCTGACAAAGTTTGTCCTATACTAAGACAAATGAACTAATTTTTTTGCTTCAACTACCTGCAGATTGCATGTTAATCAAGTACTTGCCCAACCTAAGGTGTCAGCTGTGCTATATTCACCTTTGGCACTTAGAGATGTCTCCCCTGACTTACTCGCCTGACTTTGATTAGAAAAGTCTCAACACATTCAGAATTATCATGTGCAATGTGAGCTTATGATTACTGAGAAAGCCTGTACCAAGCCATAAAAATCTCATACACTTTAGTTTCAGGTGTCTAGAATGCCAACAGATCACTTTTTTTCCCCTCACAGTTTCCTAAGCCTGATGGCACTGCCATCAAACAGCTTCACAGAAAACCTACACTACAACAGAAAAATACACCTATCATGTCAAACTAAAGAGTCAGGCTGAATCCTAGAAAAAAAGCTTACAAAATCCCTGGCATGTGGTTTAACAAATCCTGGCTCTCATTTGCCACAAGCTTTACAGTGAACTTCTCACAAGGCAAGGAAGAAACACAACTGAGCTGCAGCTCATCCAGGTGCTGTGTGTTATATCTGTATCACGTAGTTATGCCATTGTCATTTCATTAAAAATAGTTAAGAGTTTTTTAAATAAAGAAGCAAAAAGTAAAACATTCAGGTAAAATATTTGAGTTCAATAAATTAATTTCTCTAAGTGTTCCATCTTTTCCAACTACTAAATTTTACAAACAAATTGGAGCAGGAGGAAAATCTGACAGCATTTTATCTGAAACATTTTTCATATGATCACTGGCTGCAGAAGGATACTGACTATACAGCTATATATGACTATTCTAAACACACCATTGCAATCCTGCCCTCTAAGTATTTTTTTCTGGACTTTCTGCAGCAGCTCGATTAGGAAAATATACAATAAAAAACTCTGCCTTAGATTACACTAGCTTAATGGAGCAATCTTCAAACATCTTGCAGAAGAGAAAAGGAGCATCAGATCTTTAGCTAGAAACTCATTATTAAATAATGAAGTTATAAGCCTGGCATAGCAGTTTTATAGCGGATTTTATGAAGCCCTACAGGCCAAATTGTTGCTTAATTTCTTTAAAATGGAGGAAGACTTCCAAACAGATAAAACATTGAAATATCTTTTTTTTTTTTTTTTTTCTTTCTGTATAACATGGAGCATTAATTAAACAAGCTCTTCTGGGAACAGCAAAACAAAAGCAGACTAGATTTGTACCATTTGTACCAGCTTTGTCTTTTGTCTTCTAAATCTCTTCAGTCTGGTACCTCAGCTCCACCCTGTATCCTCACCAGGCAAAAAGAAAACAAATGCCTGATTATTTGCCAGCCAGCTGCTGCCTTAAACAATGAATAAAAGCTGAATTCTGTAGCTGTCCTGGGTGTATTCCCACTAACCACATGCTTATTTTCATGAAAACTTTAAGAACTAATTATCTGAAATTCCTATGCCTTCAAATTTGCTTGAATGGGCCAATTTATTAAAAACTTATGGATTGGCAGGGGAGGGAGGGTCAGAGTCTGATACATGGGAGCACATAACTGCCTGTGTTAGTGCATATATCTGACCTGTACATCTGATCTGTGTAAAACTTGCTAAGTTTAAAACATATCCCTTATCTGATAACTTGAGTAAGCTACTCAGTGGATGCTAAAACACTGGGAGGCAGAGCCTGTGATTAGTAACTTACAAGAAAAGCAGAGACAACAATAAAGAAGGTTACTTCACTTTTAATTTGGAGTTGTTTTCCAGCCCCAGGTTTACACAAAGTTTATCTTCACACACACTGGCCTTGGTAAAATATTTTTTTTTTTTTTCTTATGGAAAGGTACTCTAAATAACCTAGAAAAAGAGAAGAACTCTTCACAACTTGAACCTGTTGGATTACAATGCTCAAAACATATATATTTTAAGAAAGCAGACAGAAGTCAACACCTGTACACGTATTCTCAGTATTAAAAAGAGTGAAGAAAGCTGTTACAATTTCAATTACATTATTACTAGTACAATACTTCATATGGTAAAGAAAGGCAAGCAGGGTAAGATGGGAAAGACTAACTGTACCCTGCAGATTTTTGATCGAGTTTATTCTGCTCAAGCTTCCCTTTACTTGATGCTCCATTTATCAAGCAAAAGAGACATTCTGAAAATACAGAGACCAACATTAAGGGGAGCAACAAATTCTCCTGGGCATTTCTGTTGGTGCAAAGCTACTTCAAAGGTCCTCACTGCTTCCCTCTCCCTCCTCAGTCACCSCATGGCAAATACCAAGTTTGCCTGTGCCTGGCTGTGCACACATGCACTCAGGCAGAGGTCTGATTTTCAAGAAGTGTTCAGTTCCCTTTCCAATTTTGTGAAAAGAAGCTAAGACAAACCAAGGGCTCATTTTTCTGAAACACCCTCAGGTCAGTAGTTGCCTCAAAAATATCAGTCTAAAACAAATTTGGGAAATTGATTTTCAGGAGCATTAAGATGTCAAGGGCCCTTTGGCACACACAGCAGAGCTTAAACTGAAAGAGCTCTCAGGGGAGCTCAATGTCCATGCACAGCACTTAAGAACATAAACACTGATAAAGTTTTACTGGGAAGCACATTGCATCAGTGTCTTATTTGTTAGTTAAACAGAGCACTATAACACGCTATAAAGTTATATAGAACACCACAGAGTGACAACTTTGCCCCAGATTTCATTTTAATGGACTTGGGGTTTACTGACCGGCTTAGACAGCAGTAATTAGCACACTTACCGAGTTACATGATTCTACTTAATCACATTCCAGCATACTTAATCATCTAATAACTGTCTGAAAAGAAAACACTCTATGTGGAATAGGATTTTACAGAAGCAGTACTTGAAAATTGTTTTAAAGAGAGAATCATGTAATATGAAAAAAAGAAAGCTATATTTTAGGGGAAAATTAGCATAACAAGAACACTTAATATAACAAAAGTACTGGCTCTGGGAATTCTTCGGCTACTGGGCATCCTGCAAGGAATTAAATGTTGAATGTACAAAGGATGTACACATGGTAACATCTGCTTTCAGCAAATTAAAAATGAAAAGCAGTGAAACAAATATAATTAATTTTCATAGCATAGGACAAAGAGGTCATTTCTAGAGATTAAAACTCTCTGGAATATTTCGGGCTACAGTTTGAATCATCAGTTTTAACCTTCTGCTAAAACTATGCATGTAATTTAATAACACACTTTTCATTACTCTGAATTCACTGAGGTCAATGGCATGGGTAGAGAACACTAATGCTTTCTTTTTTAATAGATTTTTATATCAGAATGGGCCCACATGTTCCTTCAGTTGAAGGCTAACTGACTATTGGTTTTGAATTACCAATTCAGTCTAAACCTCAATTTTGTCAAGGGCAAACACTGCTGTTATAGAAGAAATGGAGAGTCTTATGCAATTGTAATATTTGCTAGGAAGTGAGGCTTTGGCCCAAAGGGGAAATATTAAGGCATGGCCTTCTAGACAGGCTTAGTGACTGAAAGCAACTTGAACACTGAGCTGGGAGAATTAGACACTGTGATGMCGGTGACAGACACTTTGGGTTCGCCTCGGTGGTTAAGGAGCAAAACTGGGATGAGAGATCAAAACAAGACTTGGTTTTATCTTTGGAAAATAGAGATTGACTGATACCACACTAGAGCCATACAAGGCGTTCAGAACAAAACCAGAAATATTTCATTTTGTGAGAGAAGACATATTGTTTCTGTGCTGTGATTTAAGTTTTAATACCTGTGGAACCAGGAAAGTATTTACTRCTTAAAAATAATTAAATACATGTAATTAGGGTTATGTAAATAAAGCTTTCAACTGCAAGCACACACAGAAAATATTAAAAATTCAGACTTCAAAGATGAGAAACTATTCAACACAGAATGACAGTATATAATGTGAAAGTATATAAGAAGGGCAAAATTTACTGAGAGAAAATGAACAAATTCACATTCTTTTTTGGCTATTCACTTTTTTCACTCTTTTTTTTTTCCAGCAGCATTCCCTTTGAATCACCTCCATCCTCTCAGCATTATCGGAGCTTTCTGATGTGCTATCCAATGGATCAAACAGTACAGCCATAAGAAAGTCATGCAGTTAAGAATGAATTCTTACCTTATTCATATCAAATGTGTGAAATACTTGTTCAACATAACCATTAGCTTCTGGATTAAGTCCATGCAGATCCAGGACGTGTTTAAATTCATGCAGACAAAGCTGTCCAGAGGGGCACTCCTTCATAAATTTTGTGTACCAGTGATGAATTTCCATGGCATTAATATCATCCGCTGATCCAGCCGCTCCCATAGTGTCAAACATTCCCAAATCCTGTTTTCAGTAGCTATTCATCCAAACGTTCATTCTTCTTTGCTATAATGGCTTCCCAGCAACATTCGGACATCAACTGCTTTCAAGAGCTACATTAAACCTCTTATAGATCGCTACAGACATTGACTAAGTAAATATAGCATCCTGACAAGATTACCAGCATCCAGTTTTAGAGCAGCAAAGGTTTTATAAGTGGATCACAGTGTTTACACCCAGTCGGTTCTCAGAGCCTCRGCACGAGGACAAATTACACTGCTGCAGATGGTGGCCCGATTTGTCCTGGTGCCTATGGTGTTCAAGTTATGTAAATTGTCTGCCTACTGAATAAGCAACACAGACAGCCTCCGAGGACAGCTTCTAATCCTAATTCACACAGATTTAAATAAACCTCCAGCCCAAGTGTCCTTTCACCACTGCAGGTGGAACTTGGATATAACAAAGTGGGTGCACTCTTTACAGCAGCTTGTGCAGCATATTGGCACTCTTAACGTGCACTGAGAGGCAACGGCTTCCCCTTCCCACCCTATCTTTCCTGGGACAAGAGCCACAGGGAAAAAGATAGACTGCTAAGTATGTTAAAGGACAAGAAAAGCTAAGTCAAGTCCCATTATGAAACCTGAAGATGCTGCTACCTTGTATCATAAGTGTGTCCTCTAGCTTTTAATTTTTATTACTTCTTTATATACCATGGTCCAAATCTTTGCCTAGAGACCAAATGGGCCAAACCTGAAATGTGATTTGACTTGGAGAACTGGAGAGAGCTTAAAGCAAATATCCACTAAGCCCCCAGAATGCTCTGTGGTCCTTAGACAGCAGTCACATAAGCACTCGAGTCCCTCATTGCAGTTAGTTAAAAATTAGTTAAATCATTAGTTAAAATACTAATAAAAATGGTTAGCTTTAAACAGAAATATTTATACTTTGCAGTGCCCAGTTTGACAAAAGTGAATTGTACAAGAGAGCATATATCAGGCATGGGAAAGAGTGGTGAGCAGCAGAGTGAGTGCAGGACAGCTTCTTCTGGTGGCTCAAACTGTGGAAACATACACTGCAATATTATATCTGTACTGTGCAGAAGTATATAATACCTTGCAACCTTAYAGTAGATTTAAGCCTTATGGTATAAACTACGGCATGCACAAGCTGTTGTAATGTAAAAATATGATTGTTGCCTGTAAGGAGAACCTACCCTTAAGGAGCAGTCTCACCTATGAGATCCTACTGGGATTTCCGAAGGGGAAAGGTGAGCATGACTGGCTGTCTGGAGGACTTCAGTAGCAGTATAGACTATAACTGCCATTAAGAGAGGATTTTTCTAAGCTCCAGCTTTTCCTCGCATCCCATTCAAGAGTCTCCATAGAAKAGCTGTCTGCTAACGTGCTACCTGATACAAGACCGCAGCTTTCAACAGCAAGAGGCAGCGGGATTTGCCTGTGCAACAAACTGAATAACAACAGAATAAGCCCCTAAATGTGTGAACTGCTGTTTGGAAATGCTCCACTCCAAAATATCAGTGACAGGAAAAGATTTGCAGGCTCCCTGGAAAGAAACTGTATTTACAATAAGCAAGAACAACAAACAAAAGAAGAGTAACTTGCAGAAGCAATCTTCAATCTTTTATCTTTGCGGATCAAAACAAAATTTTCAATAKCTATTATTTTGAAATTCCAAAAAAGAATTTTTCAAATGCATACCTATCAAAATTGTGCTTCAGGCAGGGTGTTTTAAAACTCAGATGTAACTTAGACTTATAGATSTCCAGAAACAGTAGTGCATTTAAAAAAAGCCAAAAACATTTTAAAATTCAAATTTAAATTAAATAAGGTATGAATAGAAGATTTCATAGTAATTTTTGTATATTGAGAATACCAAAGACTATTTTTATGTCATGAACATCAAAGACTAAGTCATCACAGTCCTTGAAAACATACTTACTTCATGTAACATGGAAGGATCTCCTACTTCTGTCATGTTTTTCCTTTCAGAAGATAAGATTAACATGCCAAAGAAATCTGCATTTTGTTTAAGAAGCACTCCAAAATTATCAGGCTGTTCCAAATCATCTACTTGAGTAATCTGAAAAAAAATAAATTTTGCTGTGCAACATTTGACAGAATAAGCAAASAGATGAACAAACCAGACACACTTACTGGCAATAAGCCAGAATTGGAAAAGAAATAAGACAATTCACTCAGAAGATTAGAAAACACAGTGCAACAATTCAGAATAAACAGCAACATGGAAACAGAATTAAGTAAGTAGAAAAAGAAATTATTTCCAAATGAGTTTTTATGGTATATGTTTCTATTAGGAGTGTTGTAGAGGTAGCTTATAATGATGATGTACACAGAAACTAGAAAGGCTATGCTGGAAAAAATGTACTTTTTTCTTAATAATTAGTTTAACACTACTACTCTTAGGAAAACTGATTTCTTTGGTTAAAGCACAGATTTYTTGGAATTGTATATGCACACAAGATGAGTGACGAGTTAGATTTCTTCCCTTGCATGACTCTACAAGCAAAGTCCGGAAGACCGAAATGGGATAAGGGATAATGCAGAAAAAAGCAGAGGTGGTGACAAACTTGCATGCTGGGTCTGCAAGCATTGTAGTAAAATGGGAGGAAAAAAAGCTAGAAAAGGAAAAGGGACTAGAGAACTTGTTGGTAGTTTGAGACTGTGACCTCACAAGGAAAGTTGGAGGGGGAAAAAAAAAGTTGAAAAAAAAAAAAAAAAAAGTACACAGCCTGGAAACAAAAAACTTAATACAGGCAATGGGTTGGAAAATAAAGTAATTTCAGATAATTTCCTCTGCCCAGCATCAGTAGCCTTTCACAGAAACCCATCTATGGTTTAGTGGCTATGAACCATGTGCTTAGATTCCTCAGCGTGGTGAGGAAAAAAAGYCAGGTCACCTGAAGCATCTTAGCACAGTACCAGATGGCAACTTCACTTAGACCTGCATGATGTATTGGAAGTGACTCAAGATTACTAACAGAGGTTATAAAATAAAGGTCTTTGAGGCTCTTACGAATTGCATCTCAGGGGCTTTGAGTCCTCTTTTTTTCCAGTGCTATGAAATATGTGAGAAAATGTAATGAAGGACTTCTAACCTAAAAATTGAAGACAGTGAAGCCCATGATATCGAGGCAGAGACATCAACAGCTGTTTTTATGGACAAGCTTCAAGGATCTAAGCCTTTTCCCCCACAGCAAAATTCTCACCCCATCTCTAAATATTATATATTAGCAGCATTGGTCTTGGGAATTCACATGAGTAAGATGCTCAGACTTTAAGGCAAAAGAAAACCTGCACTCTTAAGAATTTTTACCCGATCCCCTTGCTAAAGCGACAAGGATCAAGTCCTTGCAAAGATCTTAACTGTGGTCATAAAAATAACAGATCTCTGATAAGAAAAGTCTCATCTTCCTTTGGAAAGGAAAGGCAGCCTCAGGAGAGGCTTTCTGGGATTCTTTGAAATATTCCTGCAAAAATGATGTGCCACATCATCACTGAGGTGTTTTGAAGGGCAACTGTTTGCACCATTTTAGCGTGGAACTTACTGTCACAAGGTGGTATGTGGGTTCAAAAGACACTTAGATGATTTCACAGAGGAAAAGCCCTTTAATCACTTGTATAGAACTTGTTCTCTGGTTAAGAAGGCATAGGCTGCTCAAAGCAGAGTGGATAACTGGGCTACCCTTTCCCTAGGTATGTCCTAACTGGCTCTTGGCACCAACAGAATGGCGGACCAGAGGTTCTTTTGTTTTGAGTAGTGAAGTATAGCTATTATATTCCAGGCACGAGCCAAAGAACATTTAATTGCCTTATCTTTAGTCACCTGGTTGCCAGACTGAGCAAAGAGCAATGATTTTGGAAATATGAAGCTATTTCTGAAGGTAGCCCTGTCTTAAATTGATGACTAGAGACAATGCAAGGCAAACCAAGTCATTTTAAATTTACACATTTATTACAAATGCCTTGAAAACTATTTTTTTCCTTAAGGTTTTATTTGCATCTTCCCACTTTTTTTTTTTTTCACACAGGTTTAGAGCTTCTTTGATCCAATGCTTTCGGTTGTAATTTGTCTATAAACTTCAGTGTGATCATATGTGGAAATATGCAACTCCGAAAAGACAGGAATAAACCTATGAATGAGCAACTTATTATTGTATTATGTACTACCTCTACTCTCTCAATGGCAAAAGTTATAATTATGCAGAAATCTGCCTGCTACCTGAAAACAAGAGTGTTGTGATAGCCTACACCAAGGAGAAGACTAGACAGCAATTAACCTGTAATTCTTCTACTTATATTAATTGCTTTTTAAGTTCTTATTAATTAATTTGCAATGGTTCTCAAATTTTATTACATGCCTCTAGAAGTTATTCCTGTAACCTTGGAGTCATTGGTAAGGTCACACAGGTAGTATCCTAATTCTACTAAAGCTGTTTATAAAAAGTGTTAAGGTGCCACCGTTGTTTTCTTGCAAGTAACTTATGCAACACAGATGCAAAAGCACTTTATCAAAAAAACAAAAATCAGCTCAAACCATTCCCTTTCTCCTACACTAAAGGAAAAAGAAGATAAGAAAAAGAAAACTATCCCCTCCTTCAGAAGGATATCAAATACCATAGTTTCATGAATGTCTTTTGCTTAATTTTGCAATCAACATCGACCAGTGATTACACAAATTAAAGCTGAAGAGCACGCATAGCATACTTAGCTAGGCTTGAAAAGCCGCCTCACATTTAATAAATGGGCTGTAATGCAATGTGACAGCTGTGATCTTGTCTGACCTGTCCATCCTAGCTGGGCAGAGATTAGCGCTCACAGTCAGGGACTGGAGGGGGGTCACCCTGCTGCCCTTGCATCCCCAGTGCCCCACTGGGTGCTGAGGGAGCAGGTCCAGCTCCAGCTCTCCAGGACCCCAACCCTTCGACCCCACATAACCCCTGTCTGTCTGCATGACTACATGGGTGCCCACCAACGGCCTGAATTTTTCTGCAAAATTAAGTACTCTTTCCTAACCTAAAGACTCTGCTCTGTTTGTCACACCCAAGACCACACTGCACCACCTTGAAAATGTATTTCTGATGAGAACTGCTATGAAAATATATTTCTGGTGTGTACTATACATACACATTTATACTTGGAGAATTCCGAGCTAGTAGCTTATCACACTTAACAGAGGACCTGTGACAAAGGCTTATAAGATACACACATGGTTAATGTACAGTCAATAGTAACCAAGTCAGAAAGAATTCAGGTGATTACAGTAGCTTCCTATATAGTCAACCCTAAAAGTTTTATCTGAAACTGTGAAGGTGTCAAGCAAATGCTAGCTATTTCCAAAAGTGAGACCAGACCAAAAAAACTGGGAAGTCTTGTTATTTAACAAAAACTTTCTCATTCTTATCAGACAATGGCTCTGAATAGTTGACAGCAATATCTACTAATGGTTGGAAAAAAGATAGCAAAAAGCAACTTAGAAAGCTGATAGTGAGACAAAATCTCCTACGTTGCAGCCTGAGAGGTAATATATAAAAATTAAACCAGCATAGAATTTACTGTAAAGGAAAGATGTGGAAAAAACTTTCAACTCACTACACTTCATATTCCTCAAGAGAATGAGATATTTCATCACCAGTGTGTTATGCAGCGTTGAATATACTGTGAAGTTATCTTGGTTCCACAGCAKTCTCAAAGATTGCTGTCCCCAATTGCTGTAACTCCTAACAAATTTTAAGACATGACAAGATATTAGCAGGCATAACATTTTTTTATCACTGTTTCAACGGCTGTTGATATAAAGAAATCCTTTGTGTTTCAGTCTGAAAAATCGGAAGAAAATTTTTAGAGAACCTTCTCTGCACTAAGCAGTTAGGCAATGTGTGAGTAGAAAGACACAAGTTTTTTTTTTTTTTTTTTTTTTTAAAGAACATATGGACTAAAAGTTGCTTAATCAGCACATGCAATTAAAATGAAGGCACAGGAAATCTGGTAGAGTTAAGAAAATAGAGATTAGTGTTTCCAGACAAATGTTGATGTATTACAGACTTTTTTTTTTTAAGCCACTGTCATCACCACATAATAGTTCAACATAGCAACATAAACTGTTAAAGAGTAAACCACAGAACTCTAAGCTCAAATATCTGATAAATTCTATTCAGCCTTGCAATCAGCATCTAAAAAGACACAAAGGGGAGAAAAAAAGTGATTTGGGATTCAAAACTTTAAATCGAAGAATGCTTGTCTTTTTATGATTTATGAAGAGGAAGGTACATGTGCAGCTGGTGACACCAAGTTAGTTCCTCAGTCACTGTACTCAGGTATGGACAGRGGCTTCAGCAGATGGGCCAGTTTCACTACCCTTGCATTTTAAGAAAGGCTCTGACCTATCCCAAATTTTCATCTTCTTAGAGAATATCRATACCCATTGAAGTGCAATGAGTCCCAGAAAGACATGGAATGAAGGAAAAAAACTGTCATTCTACAGATTGCATATTCAATGTTTGCAGTGGCAACAGAAAGCATGAAAATTTTATAAAATTCTTTTCCTGAGCAGATACAATAGGGAGAAAAACACTGCAGGTTCATTTACTTGCAAGACCAAGCCTCATCCTAYAAAAATCAAATCACAGTGAAATTTGTGAACTATTTTTGACAGCAAGAGCTGTCTGCATGAGGCTGGAAAGCTGAGCTGGAATGGACTCAAGTTTGCTTATCTCCCAGGTCTGGGTGATCACCACACTGATCCCATTTGCAGAAGACATGATATACACCTTCTGGCATAGTGCCCACAAAGCTCAACATTTACTCAAAGATCAGATACTCCTGTTTTGCACCAGTAAGTCTGAGGTCAATTCTTCCAGATGGTCTTCAAAGAAATTGAAGTAATTACACAAGCAACAACAACAAAAAAACAGCCCTTGCACTAAGTAACCTTAATTCTTCCTTTATTAATGCTTTTGATGGTCTTGACTGTCACAATATTTTAAGAGAATAACTGAAAGCTGAAGCTGAACTCAAGTTTTCTGCATTATGTTTAACCTTTGTGTCCACACTGCATAATTTGAGAAGKCTCTCTGGAGGATTAAATGTACTTCAGTTAATAAATTCAAGAATATAAATCAAAGAATTCTCTTTTCCTTGGAAAGTAGCATATACAATGAATAATTACTCCTATCTTACCACATATCAGCTTAGAATATAAATGAATTTTTATATAATAGGTTTTACTTGGCTACAGCACAATTCTGACTTAGTTAATTGTTCAGAACAGCTCTCTGACTATATTTATAACTAAGGAAAAAGAATTAGTATTTATATTCAGGACATCAGTATTACGTGAAAGTATAAAAGGAATAAAAAAAATGTAAAGGAACAAACAGCTAAAGAAATGAAATAAGGGAAAGAATGAGGGGGRAAAAAAARRAAAAAAAAAGGAAGAGAAGGGTCATCCAACACCATTTCAGTTCAGCACGATATGGAAACCCTAGAGGAGCACGACAAGATTTTTACTATCAGCTGGAGGATAAAGACTTTTCCACAGCYGAGTCATCCTCCTGTGCTTAAAGGTGACATTGGGCATTTAAATTAAGAATTCATAAGTACCWAGGAGTAAGTGTCAGGAAAACTAAGAAATCTGCCCTCTGATCCTAGCAGAAAACCAAAATATTTTGATCTAAATGAAGCTCCGCAAAACTGTTGATCTGTGTGTGCCCATGCTGGGGAACTTTGGTGGTGCTGAAGGCAAAATCATGCTGTGGCAAATCTTAGAGAACACCATGGGAAAGGGCACGTCCTGCAACTGGTCACTGGTATCTTTCAGTAACCCGAACCCCCAGCAGACATGCACAGGAGTTAACATTCCTGATGCTGGAAGATGACAGAGGACAACATATAAAAAGATTCTGCAAAACGTGATTATATGTTTTTGGGTCCTCAATGGGAAAGCAATTCACACTTGGCATGAAAATATCTGATTTCTGACTTTCACCTTATGGCTGCCTGCAAGCTGTTCCCTTTTAAAGCTAATTAGCTAAATTTAGAAGCAAGAGGAAAGTAGCTTATTAAAAGGGGTGGTCGGAGCTACAACTTGCCAGCATGGGACTAGTTCTGCCTTTTGAGTTCATCAAAGGTCTGCAGAGCTTTAAAAACAGGTGGGCGATAATTTGTCTGCAGAAGGAACCCAGCGGCTCAACTCACAGCCAGAAATAATCAAGTTCAACACCAGTAACCAAGAGTTACTCCCATAGCATGCATTTACCTCAAGCACAATTTCTATGTAACAAAGTGTGGGGACAAAAAACAGACATTGCCCCAGCTTAAAAACAGGACATGCAAATCACTTCTCTTACAAAGCTTACTCGAAAAAGATTATATCGATGCATGCAGTTATATAAAGTCTTTGCGTGTCTATGTGTTAAGTTAGGTGAAGCATTGCTGTAGCTTCCAAAGAAATAGGACTTGTATCTGATTGATAAATCAGAACTACTGAGGGAGCAGGATATTCCTTCTTTTTAGAGTACAGAACTATGTGTGATTAGTTCAGTGTGGATTTTTTGCCATAGAAGACATTCAAATTCTAAAATAACGCAGTCAGACAACTACAAGCCTGCCTTAAACACAGATGTAGGATCCTCCAGAGACAGGAGTAAGCAGCTCTTTTGACTGCATACAGTCTTGCAAGAGGTACAGCAGAACTCTGAAAACATCAGTAACAATAAAACACTTTATACGATGACACCACAACATTGACTGCTCATGAAGATGCATTAAATAACACGTACAGGAAAGCTAAGTCCTGATAACTCCAACCCATTAGCAAGGACCATGGCATGCAGTGAATCTTCCCCTTGGTATAGTGGAGTGATATGAAGTATATGAAATGAAACTATGCTTTTAAGCACATATTTGAAATGAAACTATGCTTTTAAGCACAACAGGATTTTAACTTGTTGTAGCACAGTAAGAAAGGAATTTACAGAGAAAGATTAAAGCCACACAAGCAAACCACACTTACAAGATTTCAGTGCACATCACTGCATTAGAGGAGCTAGCAGAAAATTTACTTAGTGGGCACTTTTCAATTTAGTACAGTTTTAGTAGCAGAAATGTCTCAATTTTATGAAAATTGATTCTGTTTTCCAACCAGCTGTATAAGAYGATACTAAACCATCTGGCAGCTGTGCTGTGTAATTTGCTGGGTTTAAAATTAAAGAACTGGACTGGAGGCCAACTATTTTTGCTTATCTATTGCCATCATGAAAGCTGAGTTCAGTTTTGAAGACGGTCTTCTGCACAGCGCCAACAGAAGGCATTTTAATTATTTTCCTCCCCATCTTTGGAGTAAAAAATAATAATAATAATAAAAGGAACAATAAACAAATTGAACAAAAATACTTTCTTGTGTCTCAGATGAGAAGCTGGAGGAATGCAGCAGCAAGAGAGGATGGCTGGCTCAGAGCTGCAGCAAAAGCATGCACCTGATTTAGTCATCTGGCATTGCAGGGATGAAGTTCCCTCCTGCTTGATTTATTGTGCCCAAGGAAATGGCAAGGAGGAGCTGCCTTCCTGGGGAGACTGGGCCCCTTCCAGGGGCAAAGGGATATCACACCGGCTGCGAGTTTGGTACCCAGGCTGCAAGTCACAACAGGGAAAGAGCATGAAAAGGGCTCTTCTTTCAGAGACTTCTTTCAGACACTAAGCCAACTCTGCTTTGCCCAATAACAATGCTTGAATTATTGGATATTTTAGGATGAATGTGAGCCAGTCATGGCTTTGATGGGCTTTCTGTTTCGGTGAAGGTGATGCACCCCAGATTGCAGTCAGGGGCTTAGCACACGCTGCATCTCCACAATGAGCCTGCACGAGACTCTGTCTTATACCCTCAGTTCCTGCCCAACTATGCTTGGGAAGCAGGCGCCTTACAAGCTTCATTTCATCTGCAAGAAGTCTGACTTTAAAAGCTGACACTGCTGGCACATCAGATGTCCATACAGATAATCACTTTTGATATTAAGGCAGTTGTGCTTTCCAGCAGAACCTCGYTGAAAGGACGGGCTTAACGCAGTTCCCACTGTTGGCAGAAACATCGCYTTAGGAAACAACCGGCACTTTTCACAATTTTGTTGGACATCTGCTCAGTTTCAGACATGCGACAATGAGAGAGCTACTATAGTGGCCTTGCAGCCCACATCTTGAATAGATTACTTCATGCACCAACTAAAGCCTGACACAGTTGTACTTCATCAGTTATTCTCCTCTGAATGTCTAACTTACCAGATGACGTGGTCACAAATAAAGTAGGAGATTAAAGAACTCTTCCTGAGGGGATGTATTTTAACAAGTTTAGGTGCACGCTCATAACACTTCTATGAACTGCATCTATGAGTAACAAAAACTCTTACATATTAGAAGTTTTTTTCCTCTGTCAAAGTTATTCAAATGTTTTTGAGTAACTTCAACATTTCTTCTAATTTAGGAATTATTTTTTCCTCTCAGAAACTAACATAATCTTTTATATTTAACAAATCTGTGCTGAACACAGCAAATATATTTAGTCACCCAGAAATTTCGTCAGTTTACTCATAAATACCTCATTTCAAAGCTTATTCTTATCTCCACTTCATCATTTCACAATTTGATAATCCTTGATAATCTGAAGCCTGATAAAGTTTTGCCTGTTTAATCTTGGTAGCTGCCTACATTTTGATTTCTTTCTTTTAAAACAAAGAAAGAGAAAAAAAAGAAAGGTAAAATAATCCTTGATAATCTGAAGCCTGATAAAGTTTTGCCTGTTTAATCTTGGTAGCTGCCTACATTTTGATTTCTTTCTTTTAAAACAAAGAAAGAGAAAAAAAAGAAAGGTAAAAAAAGAAACCTGTTAAAATGTGTTTTATATAGTGGTATTTAAATATAAAACACTCCCAGGGAGAAAAATCTACTATAGGACCAGGTCCACTTTCTATCTATGATCTACAGCTATTTAGTTTAGGTCTAAGCTGCTTAGTACATTATTAATTTTTGTTCCAGGAGAGAAGTTGTCTGAAGATATCTGAAACTCTTTGCTTCTATCTTCAGAGGTGACATGACAGTGATTTTTACTTATTTATTTATTTTTACTACAGAGAAGCCAAATTTAGTAGCCAAATCTGCAAGTGAAGCAGATTGGTATTTTAGGTTTTCAAGCAAAACACATAGTGCATGTCCAGCCAAATATAAAATGAAGAAAAAAGTGAAAGGACACTCGCAAAGGAAGCTGAGACAGCACTACCGATATAATGTGCCTAGTTTTCATTCCAAATGCACTGTTGCAGAGTTATTCTTTTGCTCTCTCCTCCTTCCCCCAAATCTGGCAGAAACRTCACACCTGTCAAAAACTTAAGTATTCAAATCATGCAATTTCCTGAGCACCAAGTTCAGCACTAAACCTAAGACTTCCTCCCTCATCCAAGGTCAGAGTACTTGCAGCTTCAGTCTTAATTCATTTTTCTGTTCAGGAGCAGGAGCAGTCTCTCTCTCCCCGAATAACAGCCCTGAGCACCCGCAGGGAGTACTGCTATTACTGGCTTCAGAGAGACACACGGGAGGAAGTAAGAGATGAAAATCCTCRTTTCACCCTGCTAAATCCAGCATTACACTACGGTTATGTGACAGTAAAAGAGCCAAATACCTGCTGGTTTTATCCTGCTGAGGAGCTGAGACTAAGATCAGTTATATAACACAATAAAATGAAACTTGAGAAGAGAGGAATCTGTCAGCTCCCTTCTGTATTAGAGTCACCACTGATGCAGCTGAAGAGCATTTGCCAGTATGATCAGTCAGCCCTGCAGCAAGAAACAGAGGGGCCAGATCTTCAAACTGTGCTTAGGCATGTGGAACAATTTGTCATCAGGAAATYTGCAGATGACACCAAGCTGCGARGAAGAGCAGATCTGCTTGAGGGTAAGAAGGCTCTACAGAGGGATCTGGACAGGTTGGATCAGTGGGCTGAAGTATGAGGCTCAATAAGGCTGAGTGTTGGGTTCTGCACTTGGGTCACAACAACCCTACGCAGGGCTCCAGGCTTGGGGCAGAGTGGCTGGAGAGCTGCGTGACAGAAAAGGATGTGGGGGTGTTGGTCAACAGCCAGCTGAACATGAGCCAGCAGTGTGCCCAGGTGGCAAGAAGGGCAACAGCCTCTTGTTATCAGGAAGAGCTTAGCCAGCAGGATAAGGAAAGCGATCATCCTCCTGTACTGAGTGCTGTYGAGACTGCACCTTGAATATTGTGTTCTCTTTTGGGCTCCTCACTACAAGAAAGACATTGAGGTGCTGGAGCGTGTTCAAAGAAGGGCAAAGAAGCTGATGCAWGGGCTGGAGGACAGACCTTATGAGGGGCAGCTGAGGGAGCTGGAATTATTCAGTTCGGAGAAGGGGGAATAATGGGAAGGAATAAGCTCCCTTCCTCAGAAAAAAGACCTTATTGCTCTCTACAACCACTCAAAAGAACGTGATTCAGCAGGCAGAGTGGTGATGGGTTTACAGTTGCTCTCAATAATCCTGAAGGTCTTTTCCAACCATAACAATAATGATTCTAAACYTGTAACTTGGCCAGCTTTACAAGCTCAAATATCAAACAAGTAATAGTTGAATACAAATATCTAGAATAAAAAATGTAGGTGGAAACAAACTAAATCATGTAAAAAGTAAGCATTTAATGATTAGCATTTAATAAGTATGATCTATTTTAGATCTTTATGCAAAAAAAATCTAGCATTTTAATACTGGCAGACCTGTAGTCCAACTGTTAAGAGTTATACTACATTTCAAAATCTGCTAAAATAATTCAATGCACATCTTCTCACTGAGGTTTAAAAGAAGCACAGGAGGCAGTTCAAAACAATTCTCATATCTTTTATGCATACTGTAAAGTGCAGAAATTAACAGTGAAGACCCAGATACCACATAAGCACATATAGTTGCGTTACTCACTGCAGAAAAAAAAATATTCACCAGGAACCACCTCCTTCTGCTACAGCTTTATTTGAAGGCCCACAATACTGTTACTTATGTGACCTTTCCATCTATCTTACCTCTCGGTTGCACTCTACACCTTTTTCAACTCCTTCATCCAACAAAGTCAAGAAAGTTGACCCGATGTCTTTGACCATCCCAGCACCAGTCTTATTATAGCAAATAAATGTGGTCCTGCACCCTGCAAGATTTTGTGTGCTATGTTCAGCACACAGTAGTTAAGCAACTGCAGTGCTACATACCTTTTCTCACAGCTGCACAAGGTGGTAATTACACTGRTCTAACTATATGCTAAAAATGCACAGCTGAAGCTAAGTTAGCATGATTAAGAGAGCTGAGCTCTTGGGTAAGACCTTGCCTTTAACATACTGGGTGGATTGTTCCCACTAGGGCCTTAAAAGGAATCCTTGCTATTTTATGGCAATTTTGGGAATAGGTGCTTAATCACAGTTTTTAAAATCTTCTTTTCTGGAAATAATTTAAGAATGTGGGCAATAAGAATGTTAGATTTATTTCATTAACCATATTTTATCAAYTAAAGTACCAGAAAATGAAGAGAAAGTTAATCAACAATCCTATAGTTATCTTTTATATCAAGGGGCATTTATTTATAGGGGRAAAAAAAACATGCATTTCTATAAACTAGACTCATTAAGTTCATATAGAAATTTAGAAAAAGCCTACAAGCAAATGGAAGCATTTCTGTTTGTTTCAGTACAAGGAAAGGCTGGATTTGGACCTTGAACAGTTTATGAACAGTTAAATGGCATATTTGTCTCTAGGGTGAGGAGGTGGGAAGCTGTGACTTGGAAGGATACTCATGGCCCTATAATCCTCATTCTCTCATTTTATATTTTGTAGCTTAATGCCACACTGAGAATGGTCCCCATTTACCAATGTAAATTCCTAGTAATTACTAAATTATGCTAGCCTGGGAACCCTCTTAACGCTGCTGGCAGAACCAAAAGAGCCAAAGGGTCCAGACCTCCCRTCCAACTCCCAGAGCAGAGGCTCACTGGCCTCCCCACACAGGTTTGGCCTCTCCAACTGGAAAGTCCCAAAGGAAAAGGCAGACGAAAGGATGGCCTGGCAACAAAAGCATCTGACTAGGTGCAGGCTATCAGAGAGGAAAATGAGASCTGATGTTTGACCAGACACATCGATTCATAATGCACTGCAATTTCTTGACATCTCTCTCACGCTACTGCTTCAACTGCTCTCTTCTATTACTTACTAAAAATGACTTCTATTACTTCTATTACTCACACCTGCACTTGGATATGAGGTTTGTTATGCCAAGCTTTAGCTTAAAGTATGCTTCTAGAGCTGTTATAACTTCCAGAAGACCAGGGATTTATAGCAGATAAARTTATTACAGAGGGAATAGGAGGTACCACCTGATAATAGCAGAAGCTCCTTTGCAGAATAACCAGCGCTGATCCTCCCCCATCCATGGGCACAGCCAGACTTGTCAATACAGGTTCACTCTGAAGGTGGTTTTTATGAAGTGTCCTTGTACTGTATTATAACCTAATTTGCAGTAAAAGCAAATTGAATAGCAACTGTGACCAAGTTAGACTGGCCACAAAAGTTAATGCCAGGTCTAGAGGTTTAGTCTAGAAGTACTTCATGGAAAGCCAAGAATTACTAGGCAACAAAGGGAGACAAGCAGGCTTCTGGGTTAGAAGAGACATGAAAAAAAAAAAAAAAAAAAAAAAAAGGAAAAGGAGAACAAGGAGAATGAGAGCAAAACTCTCCACTGAGTGATGTTAGTGTCCTGGATGCATGGATCAGACAACATATAAAACTGACACCCAGTAACTTAGAAGGAAGCAACCCAGTTTTCACAAACAAAGAGCCTGAGCACAGTATTAATGAGAATCATTAACATCTTCTACTCTGCCAAAATACCCAAGTTGCATTGCTTGAAACAAAAATGAGACAAAGACTGTATGCAGATAGGTAAGCAAAGAAATGGAGGGTATGATAAAGAAAAGCAGTTTGAGAAGTGGTAGCTTCAGAGTAGCATAAGCTGCTTAGGCAACGCAAAACAATTAAGTCTTTCTCTAATTTTATACTGCAGAATAGTTTCAGAGAGAAGATACACAAGGTAGTAATCACCTGACCTTATTTTCAACAAGCACCTAACTGGATTGCTAGCTGTGATCACACAATCATGATTTGGGCAATTTCTAATGAAAGATATATGTAGATATGTTTCAAACAAACATAAAAMGTGGAATCAGGGCTGAAAGAAATTTCCAAAGAATCAGAAAAGGTGAGCTTTATCATATCAGCATTTATATGGAGTTTATAGGCATTCATTATAGYCCCATTTATAGGATCATCAGAACACTATTTAAGCAGTATTTAAAGACAGACAGGGATCAGGTGATAAGGATGGGGAGAACATGTATCATGGCCAATTCTAATGTTAATAAACATTAGGGGAAAAAAATCAGACTAATAGAAGAAAGCATGCTCACCAAATATATTTGTGGCTTAACAGTATTACATAGTAAATATAAGCTCAACTTTTCTCTGCGTTACAGCAGCATAGCCCCTCTTACGTTTGAATCTCTTCCATTTGAAACCTGGAAAGTCAGACCAGATGATCCTAAACCATATTGCAGCTATTTCATATGTGCTGCCACCCAAAACCAGAACAATTTGCATATAGCCATGTATTTACTTGCAGGAAAARCATGAAACACAACATCAGTAAAAGCAGCACACCTATGACCCACCTTGACCAAAAAGATTCCTGTCTAAACTGTTTCTTGCAGTGCCACTCCAAAACAGGTATGTTCCACCCTCTGCCTATAAACGACACACATAGTAATCACTTGCTCAGTGTTATACTTCCTCTCCGCTGTGAGAAACACTATAAGCACTCAAAACTTTACTGACATTGAATGTAATGGAAGGAAATTATTTTGCTTTCAATCAATTCAGGAATTTTCTGCTCTTAGATTGACTGCTAATTCCTAATGCAAGCCTGCAATCTATCCCTCTTACAATTATTAAAATTACTCCTTAAAGTTCTTTTCTTTCTCCACCAAGGGTRTCATAAATTGGTGCAGATTTCCTTTGTTCAGTTACAAATAGCATTAAGAAATTTTTGCTATACTCTTTGTATTCTAAAATTCCATTCTGCACTGCAGCAAAGAAGGGCAACAAATTCATATTAAATACTGTCCTAATACCTTCTAAGCCTTTCCTGATTTATTTTCTGCTTGTGCTTTACCCTCTTGATTCTGGGGGSTTAAATTCAGGCTATTTTTAGGAAATGACTTTTCCCATAATTCATTATAATTTTGGTAATTAGCTTCCGGCTATCAAATTTCCATTTCTGAAAGATAATAAATAATAGATATCTTCACCTTCTATATACTACCAGACTGGGTTTTCTTTCTTTTTTCTTCTTCTTCTTTTTCTTTTTTTCTCTCTTCTTCAGTAAATGAGGTGAAGAGAAAGGGGAAGGAAGAAAAAAAAAAAAAAAAAAAAGAAGGAAAAAAAAGATTCCCCCGAACCGATAAATCTGCTTTTTTACAGGGTTTGGTATTGTTCACAGTTCATTACGTTTGTGTACTAATTGTAACATTGTAGCATTAATTGAACGGATCTAGCAGGTTGACTTTCGCTGCATCAGCAATGTAACCTTTTCAGGAATAAGCCAGCATTTTGAAACAGGTAATCCACAAGTAATTAAGATGAGTGATATCCCTAGTCAGAGATTTAGGGAGCTCAGTCACCCACTTAAGAGTATTACCGGCTTTAGTCCCTTCATGGCTAAGCCCAACCATGCTGCTTTTCCTGCCACATGCAAACACCTCCACCAYAGTTTGCAGGAAACTTTGTTAATTCATACGTATGACACGACTATTCTCAGTCCTCAGCGACAATACACTGCTGTAAACCAGCAGCTTCACAAATGGTTTGTAAGCAGCAAACCTTTCGGGATGACCATTGCATTAAATCCCAACATGGTTTGTTCTCCTACAACTATTTTTGGTGCTTTAAAGAAATTCCTTATGCAGATAATTTCTGTGTCACTACATTTAACTTCACCTGCTACAACATTGGTGTTTGTTCTCTAGATTGGAAAGTGGCATCTGCAAAATTGTATGGGGAGCAGCCAGGCTAATGTATTTTCAGGGCAGGTGTTGCACGCCTGCACAGCCTGGGACATGTCCTTCTCTCTTTTGGGTGTCCTTATTTTCTTGTGCAATATCCTACTTGCATTTTTTTTCAGGAAAATAGGTTCCTTTTCTTTTTTTCTTTTTTTTTTTTTTTTTTTTTTAATGCTCTCTCTATTTGTCTGTCATGGGGAAAAAAAAATAAATAAATAAGCACAGGTTTTCAGTTAACAGCTTATTGGTTGACAACCCTTTATTTTGATGATGGCATTTAGCTCAGTCTTCCAAAGACCAAAGACTGAGATCTGACACAACTCTCTTTCTGGCTAACGGAAAACAAATAACATGTTAACCAGTTCACATGAGGCAGCTTATTTCCTCACTTCTGCTTGCTACAAATATGACCAGGAATTGCTTTATTAGATTAGACCAATATTTCATTTAATGTCCAGCAAGAGTCAGCACCAGGGAAAAGCAAATAAAACAGGATGCAAACAATCAATATACTCATATTCAACAAATTTGCAGTGAAACAAGGGAGAACAAGGATGTGAGAGGAAGAAATTCTTCCTGACCTTTGTGAGKGATCAATTTACATCCTGAAGCATGAAGACTGACAGCCCTGATAAGTTTTTATCCCAGACGGTTTGTATCCAAGCTACAAGTATTAGTCATGTGGCACCTTATAATTTAGACTTGTATTAACCTACAGCTTTATTTACTGCTTTCTGATACTGTATTTCTTTTGGCATTGCACAGAAATACCGGGCAAGTTGAATTACAGCAGCTATAATGCAAGAATATTATTTTCCCAATTGTATATACATTAATGATCTCATCCTTTCCTTTTGGGAATGAAATTTGAAGTGCTGGAGGCCTGGTCTCTATCCAAAGCAAAGTCATTTATTTAGTTGCTGTTTTTTTTTTTCTTTTAATCTTTGAAGATCCCTATAGGGGGAGAATTTGCAGTCAGCAGCAATAAAAGTGGCTCCGTCTTTTTGACACTGGAGGAAACGGGAGAAGAATCTAACTAAAAATGCATTTTGTGTTTGTTTTTTTTTGAATAAGAGCTGCAGCAAAGAATGGTGAGCTGTCTGAGAAATGCTCTGGGAGGTATTTTAATGAAGAGCTGTAAATATGGATGTAAATACAAACAAGTTGTGTAATGAGCCCTCCAGTCCAAGGTACGACCTGTAATACTGCAGCATAGGAGGCTATTACCAGACTGAGGAGCACGAATCCTGAATCTGTAATAAAACTACCAACAAGAGAGATGAGCTTCATCATCATTCATGATTTGTAAGATGACTCAAAATATTTGTGGCTCAGAATATGAATGCCTTATTCCAAAATGCTTACTGACTGCCCTGGATATACCAAATGAATGCTCTTGAACCTCTTTTAGAGCCTGCTTTGTGCTCATGCTTTTTTTCCACCCTTACTAGTGTCTAGGTGTAAAAAAGGAAGAATTGATTCCTCATAGAAAAATAGTTTCGGTGAACTGTTTTATAGCCATTCTCTTAAGTTAAGGAAAGGAAGTTACCAGGTATGCCACAACCAGAACTGATCCTTTCAGTTTGCTTATTTAACAATTGAACATGTACAGTTTTGCAGTATAACTTGTGAATAAGCATAAAACTTGGCCTTTTGTAGTTCCCCATTAACTCTAAATGGGTTTCTGGTCAGATAGAAGGTCTATGTATATACGAAATGAGACTTTTTCTAAGGGCAAAGTTCTTTGCAAATAGCTTTTTTTGCACAAAGCTGACTCTATGCACGGACTATTTTTATTCTAGATCTGTTTTGTAGGTATTCATTAGAAAGCATGAAACTAAACAGCGAAATATGTCACATTTGTTCCTGGACTTCTGCAGCTTCCAGAACAAAGAGCTGTTTGTGGTCCCAATAAAAAAAAGTCCTCTATGGAAAAGATGTATGAAATCCAGTCATTTAATTATATATGCCTATCATAAACGCTCACTGAATGCTTGTTCCAAAGGTTAGCAACTGACATTTTAAGTTAATGCCCAGCTTCAATAAGCCCCCCTATGTAGTGGCACAAATAAACAACTACAGAAATAAGCTGAAGCCTCCCCTTTTAAAATAAATTCGAAATACCCTCATAAACCTGTGAAGAAAGAAAAAAGCTCACTTCAGCTATGAATCTATCTGCTAAGAAGATATATCTTGGACATGTTCAGCTTATACCACATCAACATCCTTGTCTAAAACATAGGCAGCTACATAGACTACAGTCCTGTAATTTTTACCATCTGTTGGCAATTCGGGAGAATGAATATTAATAAGCAATACTGAACACCTGAACTCCATTTTCTGAGGTAGAAAACTCAAGAAATGGAAACCTGAAATGACCCTTTATGTTTTACTTCCAAAATCTGTGAGTTTTGGTGTTAACCATAATCTCTGSAAGTCTGTCAGAGTCTTAAGTAGAAGGTAAATATATTTTTCTTCTTCTTTTTTTTTTCTTTTTTTAAATTGCAATCCAATCAATTTTAATATGGATACCTTCCATAACAAATTATCATAGAGAACCTTAGTTTATCATCCAAATCATAGCTCACCTGGTGATTTTTTAAAAGCTATTCTAATACACTTTAACACATATAAAACCTTATGTGCAGAAAATTATGTATATGGTATTAATTGCACAAGGAATCATGTTTTTTATAGATACATCCTGCATATATATATTTATATCTGTGTATATATATATATATATATATATATATACACACACATACTTGGATTTTCTTTGATAAGTGTGAATACAAATTCGTACAGATAAGCTGGTGACCAGGTTCAGACCAAAGGCCCATCTAGTCCCATATTCTGTTCCCAGAAATAATGTAAGTGAATGCTGAGGAGAGAATAAGAACAGAATATGTGATACTTCTAGGATGCTTTCTTAGCTTTCAGCTATTTTCAGCTGAACATTTTTAATGAAATTTTCATGTTTTATATAAATAGTCAAAAGCACATTAATGCATGAAAACAAATAATATTGTTAAATAATGTGTATGCATTTACACTTCCTGTCCTGAAAAGCATTAGTATGATTTAAGCTATAACAGAGATTGTTCTTTTTGTTTTAAAAATAATGGGTTTGTACTACTTTTGAAAACTATATATTATGCATCCTTTTTCTGCATCATCCTATCACTACAGCTTAGGAATTCATATGTTATTCTTGGAAGTATTTTTAATGTAAGAAGTATCCAAAAAGAGTTCAGCTGCACTATATCTGAAAATCCTCACAAATTTCTGCAGCTGGAGAATTTTTTTATTTTAAAAGTGATTCTAGCAATAATACTAATGCTCCAACTTGAAAAGCCTGCAGTATAAAGTGCTACTATAAAGCTGCTGCAATGTGTAGATTTTAAAAATTCCATAGAATCCATGTACAACTGAAGTGATATCCCAGATCCTTTGGCCAGTGGAAAGAACATTTATCATACCTGCAAGAGTCCTTTGAAGGTCTTACAACCCGGGTAAAGGCAAATTCACAGGACGTAGTTATATTTAGATTTTCAAAAGCATTTGACAGGGGATTTCAATCAAAGAAATAGAAGGCACAATAGAATACAGAGTGAAAAAAAATAAAGAAAAAAAATAAAGCTGTCTTGAGAATAAAAGGCAAAGCCTCATAGCTGGAAGCTTTTCAGTTTGGCAGAGATGGCACCATTGCCCACACTCTTTCTGCCCTCCAGAGGGGACTTTGTGGGAGCTAGCTAAAGATGGCCTGCAGATGAAAAGCCAGCAGTTTTGATATATATGAGACAYGTATGAAACAAAGAGATCATAATGCAATAATACAAGGAAATGGTATTAAATTTCAAGTAAAATTTTCAGTATTTCTATGGTAACTGGTGCATGATGACTCACGAAATCTTTATTTGCCCCATTTATGAACTGTGTATTTATTCATGTATTCTACAAGTTCTAAATGCATAACTTTAATAAATCCTTGTCTCATACTCCCTTTGGGATAACTAACAGCGTAAGTGAAGATGGATTACACAAGAACTGTAAACACTGGGCTAAACTGGAATGGGAATGCCTTTCTGGCAGTTAATCATCGAGATAAAGAGGATCGGAAGAACCCTGCATGCCCAACCCTGGAACAGATGAGCTGCTGAAAACAAGCAGATGAAAGAAATCTGTCTGGACGTGCGCTTGCCATTCTGCGAAATGCTGAATCACAAAGAACTTATCTTGTAACTTAATTCTGTGGTAATTTCTATTCCATTTGTCAACTATGTGGGGAGACATAATTTGTTCTAGAAAAGAGAGAAATATGAAARGAAAATTTCATGTTTGATATTAGTGAAATTGTTTGTCATTCTCTACGGGAGAAAGGAAAACAGATCAGCAATAAGACATGAGCATTAAAGCCAAAGGGGAAAGGAGATTACTGCCAAGCTTGCAAAAGATGTCACAAGACGTGTTTGTGAATTGCTTTCCTGTAGCTAAAGTGATTGTTTTGCTACTAAAAACACATTTCAAGCAATCTACACAACTACTGACCACTCCTGCATGATCATACTTTTGGCTGGTAGCTTTTGCAAAAACGAGTATGTGTCCAAGCATTTGCCTCTGATATAAACTATGACCAGAAATCTCTAATAAACTTAGCAGACCTTGCTCAGATTGCAGCCGTGAAAACGGAAACAACATTAACTTCTCCAAAACAGAGCGAGTTTCTCGCCCGGAAAACCCAAAGAAGCAACAGATAAACAGATGTCAATACATATACAGAAAGTGTGTTGACTGCAAAGCTGAGGGCAAGTGAGACGGGATAGATGGTGAGGCAAGAATCAGGGTCAGGTAAAGGTCACGGAATCACAGAATGGTTGAGGTTGGAAGRGATCCCTAGAGATCATCTACTCCAACCCCTCTGCTCCAGCAGGGACACCCAGAGCACGGGGCACAGGGCGGCATCCAGGCGGGTTTGGAAGATCTCCAGAGAAGGAGACTCCACAACCTCCCTGGGCAGCCTGTGCCAGGGCTCTGCCACCCTCACAGTGAAGAAGTTCCTCCTCACACAGAGATGGAACTGCCTGTGGTTCAACTTACACCCATTGCTTCGTGTCCTATCACTGGCCACTGCTGAGAAGATACTGCTAATAGAAAGATGGAGAGGAGATTCCATGACTTAGAAGAAAAATCAGATCTTCAGGAGTGCCATTTAATAGAGGGGTTTGAGTGGGGAAAGCAAACAACGTTGAAAACATGTCAAACCAAATGCTGCAGAAATCCTTTGCAAATCTCAGAAATCCTTTGCAAAACCTGCCTTTTGGAGCCATCACAGATGCCTTAAAAGACAGGGTAAGAAGGAGCACAAGCAATGGAGAAGCAGCTGAAAAGGGTGCTGGTATAAAGGCAAATAAGATATGAAAACAATTCCCGCCCTTTAACCAAAGCAAAGCAAAGAAGAGAAATTCCAACACATATGGCACTCTTTTTTTTTTTTTTTTTGCCATTAATAAGTCTATGAAGATGTTTCCTTGATTCTATGATGGAATAACTTCATGAAGAGTGAGAAATGACAGAAAGGTGGAWTGAGACAACCTGAAAATGAACATGCTAAGTAGTTTTTAGAACTCTACTACTTCACAAGGACAGCAATTAAACATTAAATGAATTTAAGAGAGGTCTTGTCATTTATTGTCAAAATTAGAAATGGGATGAAATAAATGACATGCATGGAGCGATAACTTCACCAAACAGTAATTTTCTATTCTGAAAATATGATAGAAATATCATAGAAATAATCAGATGTCCTTGTTCCATGCTATTAGAAACTTGTTTCCTAGAACAAACACTTCATCATCTGAAGAAGTATTCTACCATACAGTTTTGTAATGGAAATTCTTGCTAATAGCAGATATTTAGCCCTTGTCTCTCCATAAATTCCATTTTTTGAGGCAGAATTTGTCCTCAGAAATCAAACACTGGGCTGAGGTTCAAGTTCCTGAAAGAGCTGCCTTTGCTCTGTTTCAGACTGCTGTTTCTATGGATTAAGGTAAATAATTTATTTAAGAGCATTTAGAAGACATCTTGCCTGTATAGTACTAATATACCCTACTCCKAGCAACTTGCAATTCCTAAACTTGTAATTAGCTAGCAGTTATTTCTATATTCCAAGTATATGCAAAGGAAAGTTTACATCTTTCAAACCAATCACTATCYGCTTCATTCCCTTTAAGTATTATACTTAGCAAAATATATGTAATCGTTTCTAGTGTTACAAGCTCCAATTGCACTTAGATAAGAGATTACAGTGGATTCCTGAATCCCACTGTCAATTTGAAAAAAAAAACTGAATCAAGAGCACTCATACATACAAGAGCAATCATAAGCTCTCATACTTAGAACAGAGCTGTGAATGCCAGTGCTTTTTCTGTCAAATAAAGTGTTTTATTTCAAAAACAGATCAACCATGGAGATTTCTTTCTTTTTTTAAGCAGGATTAACCAAGTAATCAGGCAACTGTAACTCCGTAGTGGCCATGGAACAAGTACCACATGGTACCTGCTGCTTTCACTGGTACTGTTTGCCTGCTCTTCCTAGGAAGTGAAGAGGAAAGGGTCCATAAAACAAATAAGCAACTGAAACCCTTACAGTATTCGGTTCTCAAATACATAGAGAGTGCAGGAGAACTGCCAATGAAGACACACCACTGAYGATGTAAAAGCTGGATATACTTAAAGTTAACAGCCCACACAGGACTGCAAGTATTCAATTTCTTTGGCATCTTCCTGTTAACTCACTATGGCACATTTTTTGGTCATTTGACAAATACACTAGATTTTTCAGAAAGCCCAAAGGGGTAGAGGAGGGTGAGCATTCTGGTCTATCACACCTACAGGGAAGAACCAGTCCCCTGTAGAGGAAATACAAGAGGAAAAATCAGCAAGAAAAGCACATTATGTACTATCACTATCCTGCGGCCTGGCAAGGGATCATCTCTAATGTTTTAAAATGCATCATTATTTCCATAACTGACTATTCTTCAGAGTTACTGTAAGAAAAGTTTTGTCTTAAACACAATAGATCCTTTTCTAAATGTGGTCTATATCATTCCTCTTAACACTGAGTGACAAAATAGGCATCCCTAATTTTAGCTGGTAGCTGTAGAGAGCATATGCTGCTCAGAGGAAGCCCTGGCTGTACGCTAGGACTGTTTACTACATCTGCAAAGCCGTCAATTGTTAAATGCACAGATTGCAGGTAAAGCCCACTTTCCTTAAAAGATTACGCTAAAACCATGCAGTCAGCTCCCTGGAAATCAGAGCCAGCATTGTCTCATTGTCTTAATTCCTCCTTAATTCTTTTTTGTAGAGCAATCCAAAGCAAAATGTCTCTAAAAATGTCCTTTAGAAGTCCACTTYTCAGAGTAGAACGAGGACTATAAGTACCTTGTATGTTTTCATATTTCCTATCCAAAGAAAAGGGTCCACATCGTCACGGATGTGAAATCAGGCTTCATGTCTGCACTGCTTGCCCCACACAACCAGATTTTTATTGAGATCCCACTGCTGCCYGGCTCTCAAAGCAACCTGCAGTAGATGCAGTAGATGCAGGGCCTCATGTTTTACCCTGTGCCACATGACTTGTTGATGCTGTGCATAACTGCAATCTTCATTCCTCTTCACCAACCGTTCCTTGAAGCTTTTGTAAATGTAACGTAATAAGAAAAATTCAATCACATAGCTGCTATAAAAAACAAACAACAAAAAAAGAAACAACAAGAACAAAAAGAAAACTTTGAAAGTAGAGTGCCACAGGGGAGCTCTCATTCTATATTCCCTAAACTAACTCCAGATTCCACACTGGGTAGTGTTCAGGAGAAAGGAAATGACAAGAATCCAAGTGTAATAGAATATGGCTCATCCACAGCAGGAATGACTGAATCCTGCTGTCATCCTTCTTATTAAAAMGTCAGGAGCAGGGCCCATAAATCCCGCTGGAAGAGAAAATGTGGCACGGTAGAAATGACATGACATATGAAAAACTAGCTCAAGCAACTCCAAAACACATCCTAGAGTAACATCCCTAAGTGGCAGCACATTACTAAAGAAGACATCAYGTATCATTTTATAGCTGGTATAGTGTAGTCCAGTAAATACAATATTGTCATTGCTAATAACAGGCTGCAGGCTTTCTGCTGGGTTTCTAAGGCATCAGAATGGGGACTTGTCAACCTTACTTTGACCAAGCTTCTCTTGACATGCCTGGAGTTTTCCTCACCTTCCCTGATTAGCTATTAACAGCAGTGTAGGTAAGGGCCAATTGAGTTGGAAGTGTATGACAATTTAAAATGTATTATTAGTAGTAATATTAAGACTTCTTTCTTTATAGCTCTATTGTGAATACACTCCTCCCTTATCTTCTTCTAGCTCTCATGAAAAAAAAAAAAAATGCCTCACATGATTTTTGTTTCCCAGCAATGTTGTTCAGTTTCCATAAGGTTACTAACCATCTAGCAGTAGTTTGAGAGTACATGTTCTTTTGGTACCCATTTGATCAAAACAGACCTAATTTTTTCTTTCGTAGGGCACTTTTTGTGACTTAAGCAGAATAAAGTAGGCAGAGTATTTTCTAAATATGAGTAATTATTAGTAATCATTTTGCTTCCTACAGAAGTCATTATTTCTCTAATTATTTGTCCAACATTTTAAAGATAGTTAAGAAATGACTAACCAGCAGAAGTGCTTACCAAATGTCACATTACGACAGGGCAAATAGTTGAATACCAATATATGAAACATATACTTCTGGCTTTCCTTTCCACTCCATTGAATTCTAATACTTCCAGCAAGCAGCTATAGAATATGCAGAGCTGTGTGTTTTTATGGAGAAGCAGCTCTAAATGGCTTCAGCACATGGCTATCTTTCTATCTCACCACCTTTTGCTCCAGAAGGTGTTCAGGGAAAGTTTAAGGATTTTTTTCTTTTAAAGACATTGTGCCAATCTGCCAACCAGYAGCAGGCACGCTGCTTGGAAGTGCAGCACCATGGGGCTCTGATGACTTAAAGCAAGTGTTGGTGAGCCCCGTTAGCTAAATGTTTGTCAGTTGTTGCAATAGTCTGACACTAAACCAGGATAAGCAGTAAATACTCTTGCTTGTGCAAGTGAAAGATTAAGTTCTGCTGTAATCATTTTGTAACGTTCAGTGTATAAAGACCTGCACTTAATGGGTAAAGAAAATTAGCTGGTACTTTTGACTCTACATCAAAACAAGTTTATCTGAG
Source organism: Nothoprocta perdicaria (assembly GCF_003342845.1). Taxonomy (NCBI): domain Eukaryota; kingdom Metazoa; phylum Chordata; class Aves; order Tinamiformes; family Tinamidae; genus Nothoprocta; species Nothoprocta perdicaria. The sequence goes on along the minus strand of NW_020454117.1, from coordinate 1,014,261 downwards.
ACAGATAAATTTTCAAATTTCATATACCATCTGAATATATTTCATTTTTAACTCTAAAGGCAAATTAAATGTCATGTTCCATTCTTCCCTCTTACCTTTATTACTGGTAGATTCCCTCACAAGAATAGAGAGCTTAATCAAGAAAATACAGTACTTCAGAGTCACTGAGGTTAAAAAAAATCTATTAACAAAAGTCTTCCCATGAAGAAACTTCTTTTTAGGCTTTTGACATGGAGCACCTGATCCCTGCTGTTCTTCAGGATAACTTGTGCTGTACTTCTAGTTGCACCCACTGGGAAAGCTCAGAAAAAAAAAAAAGGATTTTAAAAAATGTATCAGCTGGCCTTGGCCATCAGACTTGGTCTTTTTGGTCTTGAAAATGAAGAAATCAGTCTTGTATGCTCCTGGTACACCASGGAAAAAGAACAAGCAAATTTTAAGTTGGAGCGCTCTACTGTATAATAATACTTGTAAAAAGAGTTTAGTGAGTTATTGCAAAATAGCGGCTAAGCTACAGGCTCAGATTGAAAGGTTTGCCTCACTGTTTTCTTTCCTGGAAGTAATACAGCCTGGATTACTACAAGGCACCAAATTGCAGCACTCTTCCTCATGTTTCTTTAGAAACAACTAAGCAAGAATGTGTGAAAATGAAATCAGTAAATCAGCAGTTATAAAATATTGGCACATTCTTTAGGCAAAGATGCAAAATGAAAGAAATGCATGCTAAGAAGGAGTTTGCAGTATACATAAAGAAGCAAATGAAAAGCCAGCAGTATATTCTCAATGTACAGCAACTAGCTGAAACAATTGTATTTTATTTTTTATAWWTTTTTTTTCTGGTATTATCCTGCTAAATCCCAGCTCTGTTTTACTTCCTTCCTTTTCACTTCCTAATTTCACTTCCAATTATTCTCGCTTACCATTTCTGCTGCCCGCCTGCATTTGTAACGAGTTGCCTTTGCAGATGTCACAGGCCATTTGGCACCCAGATAGCTGAACATACTCCAGAGCACAGCTATTCCCTTGGGGCTTAAAAAATATATACAGCAAAAAATACTCTGTGCCAGAGCAATACATTTGACTAGTTTGCCCTGTTTGCAGTTCAAGAATGTATATCATGGGAGCAAATCTTTGCAATATCAGGAATCCCAAGTGGTCAGAAAGGTCACTGGAGCAAGCAGCTGCTTCGATATGGGCCTGAGTGAAGCTGCATTGCCTTAAAATAGACCTTTCTTTTTCAGAAAAGGCCTCTGCCTCTTTTCAGTTAACTGGGTGCCTGATCTAAGGGTTGCAGTGAGGAGTACCTCATAGCTGTGAAGCCCTATAAAAATATAAAGCCATTAAATGCAAAGGAAGCAGATCTTCATTAAGCTTTAGATAAATTATGAATTCTTGCATGCCCACAATTTGGAGATCCTTTTAAGGTACTTACTGTACAAATGGAAATGGAGATGTGCACTTATAAGAGCTCACTGCAGAAATGGTCTTTCACTTATCAAAACTTCTTGACATTTCACCTGTCCAACAGAAGCAGCTGGGCTTAAATATTGTTTGGAAAATACACTCCATAAAAAGATTCCAGTGTGGTTGAGGTTTTGTAACACTTGTTTATCGAGGTCTGTACACTTTAAATCATTTTGGATTTTTTTGGAGACTGAATGTACTCCAAACATACTGCTAAGAAAAACTATGACAAAGCAGCCAAAGTTTCCAAATACAAATGCCTTTAAATTCTACATCCTTTACTGAAGAATTCAAAATGTATCTTATAGGAATGCTCATCAATTTTAGAGTAATGCCATTACTAAAAGCAAATAATAGTGCAGTACTTAAATTATTTAGTTGGTTTGTATTTTTAATCTGAGAGCCTAAAAACGTACAGATTATAAACCTATACATTTAGAAACCTACACTTTGGCATCCAGATTTGAAAAAGGAAAGTGCTGAGAACATCAAGGTCACAGGAAACCAGGAAAKCTGATGTGCCATTTCTTTATCCAAGTTCTGAGCAACACTCCCACAGAAGTGCAAGTATATGAATATGTAATCAGAGCAAAGGAGCCCAGAAGCCAAAGAAATCCAGAAAGAGCAACTAAAACCAACGAGCACATTAAAAGTTGGCTAAAATGGAGCCAACACAGTTGTGCATAAGGACAGTGCAAAAGGACAGTGCAATCAAAAAACAGAACTCAGAAGGCATCAGGAAGGCCTTTCTGTGCCTCTCATGGTGCCTCACACAGTTTGTCTCCAACGAATGGGGAGACACTTGATGAAGCAGGCAGAGGACACAGTACAGGGAGAATTAATAAAAGTCTCTGAACCTTAGTGGAAGCTGAGGGACATGCTCTGATGCTCCTGGGTGAGGGAGCTGGGGGGACCACATGTACAACCTGGATGTGAGGTTTATGGTCAGCACGGAAAGTGCACAACTACAGAGCAGCATAACAGCATGAAGATGGGAAGGAAAGGTGAAGGGCCTTGTCTGACAGCAGGGACCATTTCCCTGGTCTTTKCCATCCTTGCACATTGTGACTGCATAAAAGGACTGACAGTCCAATACCTTGTTCCAGTTCCTCTTTTCTTAAGGCATTTGACACCTCAACAGCAGATATGGGCAGCCTGAAGTAGCAAGCAGCACCTTGTTCCCCTCTAGGACACATTGCTGCTTTCCCAGCACACCCTCATCCCATACTTCCAATCTCGAGTGACATCTAGAGCGGTTGGAAGGGAGCTGAAGGATGGCTTCTCATGAGCTGCACATGAACATGGCCTTTGCAGCTACTGCAGTGCCTGAAGCTCAGGGGACAAGTATATGAAAAACCACTGGAACAGAGAGAAACACCAGCAGAAAGATAAAAAGGAAGGAAAGTCATAATAAAATAATATCGTGAGTCTACTGCTCCCACAGGAGATCAACTTCTGGCTTTGGTTCACGCTTGGACCACTCTTCATTTTRCAAAATGGAAAAAGGGGTTAGCAGATAACCCATTTAACTTTTATTCATACACTGAAGGGATAGGAGTATTTTAATCCTTCTGCCCTTCCTTCTCCTCTTCTAGTGCTGAGGTCAAAGCAACAATAATTGTCTTTTTTTTCCTTCTTGAGCCAAATAGATGAATCTGGCAAAGAGGAGAAACATAGCCAGAGATAGACAGAAGTTGTTTAGCATGTGGAATCAGAAATGTGGAGACTTAAACCTATCAGTATATTTCCAGAGATGTGGATAATAATAGCAGTTGAGAGCTTTTATAGCTACACAAATCTGTCAAACATTACTTCAGCGATATTTCAGGGGGGAATTGAGCAAAAAGCTTTTTGAAAAGAGTTAGGGGAGCTCTGTCACACCTGGTCTATTTGGTACTGCTTTTAAGCCCTGCAACAGCACCTACATGCCTAAGATAGAAAAGGAAGTGCTATCAGGGAAATAGAAGCTGAATTATAAAAGACAGCAACTTTTCAGCCTAAAAACCTCTCCCTCCAAAGATCACACTTGTGGTGACAGTATTGGATGAGGAACCCATACTTGGAAAGAAGCAGATCTGGATGACACAAGACAGCTCAGAGTATGAAAAAGCCTCCAACTAGAAGAAAGTTCCTTTACCAAAATGAGAAATTCATGTTTATATTGAAAAAAAAGACTCCCTTCTAAACAGAACCTAATTATTACAGCTACTAGCACAGCATTGAGGACTTAAGGGCCCTGAACAAAACAGGGTAGCATGTTTTATTTATATGAAAGCCACACTAAGATTATTTATTACTTTCAATACTGAGTTCTTATGAGAAAAAGCTCAGTTTTTATTCACACTGCATGCATTTTGTCATGCACACTGAAATTACAAAATTCTGCAAAAAGTAGATCACGGCTCCTAAAACACTGCTTTTTTTAACTTGGAGGCACCAGGGGTCTCACCTCATTTCCATGTATGTGCAGGCAGATTTTATTCAAAGGCTTATTTTTGTACGCCTTCTCTTTCTCCTCTCCTGGCTAGCAGMAAAGAAATGCGTCGGGCACACGGTAGCTGAAACCTTGGAGGGGAGGTGGGGGTGATCCTGCCTCTTGCCCYGGCCTTCACCTTCTTCTCAAGCTGAGGAAGAGCACAGACGGGCTGCCCTTTAGCATGACTTGGCTTCAGCACCACTGCAGCCAGCTGCCCGTGCAGGCTTGTCGTTGCTTATCTCAGTTCTGCTGCTCTTTCAGTTAAACACCGCGTAGGTCAAAAATAAGCTGGCTGAMCAGCAAACGACCTCACGGAGATCCRAGTTTAGCCGCTGAATCCTTCATATCGATCCATATAACACATGCCTCTTAGRCAGTGCCAGGGCGCTCGCTGATCTTTGTCCCTACATGTGTTCCCAGACAAAGTGACAGCTGCATGGCAAGTGCATCAGTTATTCCCATGCCAAAAGTCTCCAGAAACTGCCACCGGTACAGTTTCTGACCTGTGGCCATTCCCCGTACTCCCCCTCTGCTTTACTGAGGGTATTCGATGGATTAGCAGTGATATCCAGAAAGAAAAAATGCCACCAAAGGACAAACAAACAAATAAATCTTGCTCAGCTGGGCTAAGCAGTGAAAGTTTGCTTATTCCTGCCTCTTTCCAATACTGGACCAGGTMATTTTGCATGGATGCCAGCAAGGAGTTATATTCCCATTTATTTACCCCATTTATTATGAGTTGGCCTCATTACTTCTAAAGACGCATCCMTTGTACCTATTGCAGCAGCTCCAGATCTGAAGAAAAAAAGAAAAATCAAAACACAAAGCACTTGAGCAACAGAAAAGACAACGGGTCTTCCTGCAGTTGCTAGCAGACCTCATTTAAAAATTAGCACTAAACATCTAGTTGAGAGGTAGACAACACAAATCTTGCAGGATGGTGACAATGTGCTCTGATGGCAAATTAGAGAGGATGACAGCTCAACCTGAAGCATAGTGAAACTTAGTCTAACTTGTGCGGTTAAAATATACCTTAAACACTATTATCAGGACTCTGAAAGCATATCACAAGAAAGAGAAAGATCCTTCAGAGCCTCTATGAGAAAGAGAGTTGTTACTCTAGCTGTTAAATTGCCCAGTCAAAAACTTCAATTCAAAATAACCTGAGAGTTACAACTTTATAGGTAAGATAAATATGAAAAAGGCAGGACCAGATATTGAACAAGTTCATTCTTCTTCATCTCAGGAACTGCATTTCCAAAATAACAACAGCGTTCATCCTGGGCATAGATTTTAGATTTCCCAAATGCCACTAGGGACCCATCCAAAATTGTCAATTCCTTGTCTGCCCTGTCTTTTAAAACTCAGTCTTTTAGAAAAATGTAAGAGAATATTTGCTAAGAATACGGCTTCTCTGTGGGTTCAAGTTTTTCACACATTCTGAGCAACTGGCTGATGTTGTAAATGAAATAACCATCCAGTCACTCTTTGGCTTTCTTAATATTCTAAGTCATGAAAAGTGAATGGATTGTTTCTTTTTTTTTTTTTTTTAAAGGTATTTAATATATTGCCCAGTGAATGGCTAATGCCAAAATGCATTTGGAAAAGGTTCAGTCATTTAAACTCAACTGTTGTAAATGACAAAATTATAGAAAAAAAGAAATAGTACAAAGTGATCCTCTAGGGAAACAYAGACAAAGACTTCTGAATATTAGCATCTTATATAGTGAATATGAACTGCAAAAGAACTTCCTATTGAAATAAGATTAGAAGACAGAACACTTTGCTTAAACTAAAGAAAGCAAACCTTTTAAAAAATGAAGTGATGCAGAATACCTACAAAATACTACAGAATACTAGTTATCAATAATATCTTAGAGCTACTGAAAACATGATCCAACCAAGAAGACAATCAGATTCTGTATTCTCTTCTCAATTCCCAAAAGAATACATGATATGGGCAAAAGAGAGACTAATTATTCCTAAAAGGTAGAATTATGAGCCAATTTTTTTTTAAACGAAAACCACAAAGAAGCAACTGACGGCTGTTCCCAGAAATCATTGCAGGAAAGTATTAACTTGAATCTCACAGCAGAATATTTCTTAAAAAAAAATAAAAAAGAGTTTTATAAACTACCAAYAATCTCCACTGCTGTGCACTTGCCTTCCCGAATGGCTCAGCTACCAGCATGGGCTCCAGGACATCAGGTTTGATGTGGGTTTGATTTGTTCTACCAGGAACAGATGAGCTTCTCTCTAACATTTCTAACAAAAGGAACCAGTATTTTAGATATAGTTTTCATATATGCATTATGATCTCCCACAGTGTCTCTTCTGTCTCTTCAATGCAGGAGCTGTCCTTCATGTATCTCACATGGCACTTTCGTTTCTCTCCAAGGATCTGACGCATTCTTTTGGCGTTTTCCTGAGTATTCAGTCATACAATCTGAGCAGACAATTTGATCAGAGGAAAGAGGAGGAAAATCAAATTAATTTTGCATCAGGTAAAGCAGAGCAAACTACATCCTCTTGTGAAGAAGAAAATAGGATGGAGCTCATGCTGTTTCCAAAGCTGTCCCTTAATCTGAGAGCTGACTTGGTGCTTCTGCTTAATATTTGCACACTAGAAATGGAATCTGAGTTAGTTTAAAAGGCTGGCAAGCCTCCACTCCCACTGCTTAGCAGAGGAGACAGAGCTGAAGGCAACAGTGGGAGACCCAAATGCTGGCCTCTTGAAATGCTTTGCTCTTTCACTTTCCACAGAGGCACAATAAAAGTTAAAAAGTCCTGGGAGATGAAAAAAATACAAAAAAAGCACCCTATCTTCAATAAGTAAAAATAAAACAAACAGGAGAACATGGATACTAACAGTAGGCTTCTTCCAAATGCTATAAAGCAGGCATACTGTCAAATTAACAGTTTAAAAAGAAATCTAAGTTCAATGGTTAGTAGCTTACCTGCCTACATGTATTGCTGGTTCTTCTCTTCCACATTTTTATTACCTTGGCAAGGTTGCATGTATTTAGGAGCATTGCCATTATAACTCCCCAGAGAAATAACAGAAAATTCAACTGTATGAGCATGGAAAGAGGCAGAATATTGTGGAAAGAAATAAATGGGAAAACAAACAAACAAACAAACAAACACTCCATATATTTGTTTTCTCCCATAGTACGATTGATTTAAACATAAGGAAGTATAAACAATACAGAATGCATAAACTTTGGGAAGTATAATCAGCCAAATTGCTTCAAATCTTATCTTGGAGGAGTAATAGAACATGATACAAAAGCTACTAAGCACTTCCTCCTTGGTAACAGTAAATATGTAATTAACAGCAAGCAGTTTAGTTCATCTTCTGCATTGTCTAATGTCACCAGTGGGATCATTTTCCACAGCCTTTCATTCAGTTTGCTCTTAACTTGGGCTGGAACAATTACAATAAAAACAAACCGGGTACTTTTCCAACAAGACGCCATTGTTCATTTTCTACAGGGGTATCCTGGGTGCTATAAACCAGGTGTTTTTATAGCATATTGGAAACAAAAGGCAACACTTCTGAATTTGTTTAGGAGAGATTATGCGTGTTACAGTCCCTCGCCGAATTCATGCAAGAGAGCTTCTTCCCRAAGCTTTAATTGGCACTTAGCTTCCTTTACAGCTTGTTCAGCTCGATGGCATACACAAAGTACATGCTTGAAGAGTAGCTCAGAGCATTATAAAACACATCTTTACAGGAAAGAAGAACATTTATTTGATAATTGCCATGACAACTTGGCCACGCTGGATTCAAAAAGCCATTATGGTTTTGCAGTTGTGAGATACTGCCAGGCAGGCAGAGAGGGCAGCACCTTTTGGAGATGCCTGGAGGTGCTGCTGTGGGTGCTCTGCACCTCTGCGGTCCCCACGGCATGGACACGGGGGGCAGAGCCTCCATCCCTGAGCGGGGCAGGTTTATCAGCCTGAAGTGTCTCGGCTGAGCACCCAAATCAGGTTACAAGCCCATTTTGGAAGGGGAGAAGTGAAGCTCGGTTACAGCGCTGAAGGTGCGGGAAGGCTGGAGAACAACCCAAAGTACTCCAACTAGGGAAGAGCGATTCAACAAACCCCAAATATTCTACAGGAACATGCTGGCTGCTGGTTCTTCTTGGCAAAAACAGAAGGGAGGCAGGTTGCAGGCTTGAAACTGCATAGATGAAAGGATGGCTGCTTTCCACAGGTAGGATTCACAGCTCCCAGATCGTTCATTGAATCATAGAATCCTTAAGGTTGGAATGTACCTCAGAGATCACCTAGTCCAACCCCGCTGCACACGCAGGGTCACCTAGAGCATGTGATGTYGAGGACATAATCTGAGGCTAACCAAATTACACTTCAGTTAAGTATGTCTTGCAGGAAACAGAAATTTTGACCCTCTGTGATAATTTTGCAGCAATAATTTAATTGAAATTAGCATATTTGCATTTTGGGAAGAATTTTTTTAAGAAGTTAGGAAGAAAATAGAGAAAAAGTGAAGGAAAAGAATATTACTTCATAGAAAGAAGAAAATGCATTTTAAAAAGTAATTTTTCCCTGCCATTATTAAAATTCAGGCCCATTGCCATGGAGAAATCAGCTGATGCAATTAGGAAGTTTGCATATGCTTTTTATAAACTGAAGATATACACGAGAAGTGTATATATTAATAGGCTAATTTATTTGAAAATATTTCTTTATGCTGATGATAGTTTATCCAGAACCACTCTCTTCTTACTCCTCTTCTGTTTATCAGTCCTGAGGGCAATTAAATTATCATCTTGCTTGCCAAGCAAGATTTTTCTTCAAAATGAGGTAGTACTTCCATCCATGGCATTTGATGTTGTTTGAAAAAGTTGTAAGATTATGCAAGTATAGCGGAAGTTTATGACAAAGATAAATAATATAAGGTACTTTTTTTTTTTTAATTGGCAAATAAGCCTTTGCACTTTGCAAAACATAAACGTGGACTGAAAAGCAATTTGAGCATGCATACAGTTCAGCAAAATAGAATCAGCAGGTTGATACTGCATAGCAATCTTGAGCTATGCTCTTCTCTTTTAAGTTCATTCATTGYGGCATTTTTTGTTAATGACAATGACATGAAGGGAAACATGCAAGCAAGTAGAATAGATTATTTCTTCAAAGGTTAGAGTTTACACCTTTCAAGACAAGCCCATAAAACATTTTTTTTTTTAAATACACTGAGGGCTCTGTAACGACAGAGCAATAATACCTCAGTTTGCAATGCTCGGCACCTTGGTATCAGTAAATTTAAACAGTCTCCTTGAAAAATGATCTGCCACCAAAAGCCAACATAGAATCTAAATGTCACCTCTGACTCTCATCTTTGCAGTATTGTTTTCTGAAGTTCAACAGCTTTTGAATTTCATGAGACCAAAGGAAAAAATCACAATGTTTGTATCCAAGACCCGTAGCACACATACCTCCGGATACCATTAAACAGATACACCACAGCCACAGACTGCTCTTTGGTTCATCCGAGTGGATTTGCTTAATGCAAGCTGACTACTCAACTGATTACACAAAGTCTCTTGGATAACACTCATGTTGGCTGTAACATTTGCCAAGTGGGACAGCAGTATTTTAAGTTAAATCCGCGTACATAGTCACCRTTAGTATTTCACTGGAAATACTTGTACAAGAGTTAACCAGGYCCTGGTTGCCTGACTGCAGTTGTGTGGTTGCCCAGTACTGAAGGACAGCAGCAAASGGGAATCTCAAGTTTGGAAGGAATTCCCATCCAAAAGAGGAAAAAAATCAAAAGYAAAGAAAGAAAAAGTTGGGAAACCACCAATTAATATTATGCTTGGTGAGAAGATGTYACTGGTTCCCTATCAAAGCAGCTCCTGCAACAAAAAGGAATCAAACTCAAGAYTGTGTGTTTCTGGCACGTTTTAAGTGTGTAGCTGCAACCACTGAGAGCCAGAAAGCACTCAAACTGCCCGAGGGAGAATGTGCAGATGAAAGGAGATACCATTAAGATAATTTTGCATACAAGAGATCAGTGCAAGACAGCTCTGCCTTTAAAAAGAGAGAGCAATTTTGTGATCTTTCAAATCAATTTGGATACTCTCCTCGCTTTTACAGATAGCTTTCCAGAGAAAATTGAAATGGGAAAGGGTTCTTAGACTTAGAAAGATTTAAGATGATGGGACAATGCTCAAATGATACTGTAATGTTTGAAGAGTGAATTAGTCTCATTACCATGCTCCTTTTTTTCCCCCGCTAACACTGAATTTTTATTAGCAGTTCTGCAAAAATTACCAGAAATGTCCATTTATCTAATAGCACTCTTTCAAAAAGCTTTAAATGGCAGTGGGAAGGTAAATTACTCATGAACAYGAAAACTAACAATTGTCAGAGGATTTGTTATGATATTAAAGTCAAAAACAATTAATAAGATGAGTCATGAATTCTTGATTGCTCCAAAGAGCCTGTTTCAATCTGGAAACTAGCAAGTTGAGCAAACTGAACCAAATCTGATATGATTTCCAAGTCCCAAATTTTTAAACTGTGCAGAAAACATGTTTAATGTACTATGCAGCAGTAGAGAGCAGCYATCCGAGAGCTCAAGATTTTATATTWGAAACAGAGACTGCTTGGTTCTCTCATGTAGCAGATTGAGCACAGAACTTGAAATTACTTCTTATGTGCAATTTCAAAAGGATGCAAAATGCCAAAATGCCAATTTATATAAAATGGATAAATATGTACAATACTGGGAACCCAAAGTTAATACTTGTCAGTGCAGCCACACYGCTGCATCTTAGAGAAAAAAAAATAAAAAGGAAAATTTAATCAGATTTTACCACTTCACCTACTGAATTGAGAWGAAAGGATAGAAGATGTATAATTAGGCACTATAATAAGGAGCATTATAGTGACTCAGAGAAATTGAATCACTACATGGACCCTGAATTTTGTCTGTCATAGCCTTGGACTCGAGATCATGCACTTGGACTCAAAATCATGCAGTGTCTGATATATTAAGACATATTAAAAAAAAAAAAAAAAAGATCAAGTCAACCAATTTGCTTACTAGAATTAGCAACCTGCTTTTGAAACTCATATAATTTGTAACAGACCCATTACTCCATTTACTTATATTTCCTGAGTATCACGAAAATCAAATTTTGTAAGCACAGGCTTTGCTTCAGAATGATGTTGTCATTCTAGTGGTTTTGATGAAGTAACAGATGCTTTGTCTATTCAAGGATTGTGAACTAAATAGCTGYTTTCCACTCCTTTTCTGCCATTTTTTAGGTAGGATAAAAACCTAAAGAAAAAGCTGGCCAACATCAAGTTCACATAAAACTAGAGGAGCGTTTGGGGGGTTAAAAGAAAATCCATCTTGCAGAAAAGAAAAATAAACCTGTAGCTACAGATCTAGCAAATAGACAGATCCACTCCTTAATCTGCCAACAGTAATCATGAGTCAAAAAATGCTATTTAAATGAATGCTTGCCTCAAAGATATGTCTTGTGGGCTCAAAGAGTGTCTCACAGCCAGAAATTTGGGTTAGGACAGAAACTTCTAATACAACAACAAATCACCCAAGCATTTCCTACATATTGAGATCCTGGTGATTAAGGACAAATAGGTGACAAATGTTGAAACATTCCTTCTTAATCAATAACTAGTCTTCAGTATTTACTAAGAAAAGCACCAAGGAAGATMGTAACACAGCAGAATTAGAAAAGGGCAGTACAGATAGCATAACTCTGTCTGGGCACCTGAAAAATGGCCTCTGCAATGGGCAGAAATAGTGCTATCTATGTCTGAAAAATAAGAAATTTAAATATTGCAGCTGAAGCAGTGTAGTGTTCAACAGTTTGACAGACACAACTGAATAGTGATGGACATATATCCCAAAAGATTACCCAAATCTAGACATATACAGGACATCGCAATAGCATAAGAGGAAACTAAGAGAACATGAACTGTCAAAAAGGATTTTTTTTWAAATAATCTGGATCAAGCATGAAAAAATGACACTTATACTAATAGGAGCTTGAATACTTGCCTTATGTTTGCCTGTAATAATTAGCCAGCCTAAATTGCTGGAAAGAGAAAAGAAAAAAGAAACACTTAAATCAATGAGTCAAAATTTGAAGTTAGCCTCCTTGAAACGTAGACTCAAGTGTGTCCTTCTCGGTCCCCAATACAGTCATTTTACTTGTCACTTGTTGTATATAGGAACTTTCTTGACGTATCCAGTGTGAAGTGGAAATGCAGTTTTAGATCCCAATCCAGACAATGGAGGAAGCTAACTGGTCAGTCCTGCAAAAAGACAAGAGTGGATGAAGATGGCAGTTTCCATAAACACAAAGAAATAAGAATTATGCACCAGGGATTTATAGCATAAATAATTCCTCTTTATCCTTGACTCTTATAAGCTCTGTTGATGAAGACAAAGAGGTACAAAACCTATGATCTCTTAAAAGCAAAGAAACCCAAACACCCACATTAAAGTTGCTGAACATCAGCAGTCAGTCTGTAGTCTTCAGAGCGGACATTTCTGGTGGAGGAGGAGATGAAGGGCACAGGGAGCAGACAGGGTTTAGCTGACATGAACAACAGGCATGASAGATGGTGCCTGTCATACAAAAGGAAAGCAGAGACAAGTTCAGACCCAGAGAAAATGTTCAGGGGAAAAGCGAAGTAAAGGACCAAGAAGCAGAGTTCAGACAGCTCTGTGATGGAGTTTCGCCCCAGAAGAAGACTTGTCCAGACCTTGCACTGTTGAGACTGTTGGAAGGCAAAATGATGAGTCTGGAGAAGACTTCTGGCATCAGCATAGAGCAGACTGACAAAGGAGCCAAAAAGCAGCAGAAATTTCCTTAGGAGGTCTGGGGCCACATCACAAATGCCCTAATTCCACCACCTCAATTTTTATGGTTTGAAATAGACCTAAAATACAAAGCACCAATTTACTTTATAGCAGAAAACAAAGACAGAATTTTCCTCCTGATTTCAAGAAGCTGAAATTCTCCAGCACCAAATGGCATAACTAAATTGACTGCTTGCTGTTTCTGTGGTTGAAAAAGGCACAAAATCAATTACAAATTTAAGGCAGCGCTATCCAGAATCACTAGGATTGATCTTTGACGCCTTTAAGTCACCTTCCATATCCCAATTCCAAATAAATAAAAAGATTTTGGAACAGCAGAAATTAGCAGGGGGAATAAGAAAAGGAACAGCTAAGTACCACTTGTATGATGCCCTCATCTCATAGGTGAGAGTGCTATTGTATGGAATTGATTAAACTTCCTTATGTTCTAATATCACATTTGCAATTTGTAATAAATGTAAGAGTATGGCAGCATGTTATAAGATCTGGAGAGATTTGGATTTCACAGGAAAAAAGAAAGGAGCCTGAGCAAATATAAAGCATTAACAAAGAAAAATGGCAACTGGTACTTAAAATAGAAAAAAATAAATATAACTGAGAACCAAGATAATRGGCTTAATATTTAAAAGTGATTGGACAAAGAAGGGAGATGCTAATGAAATGAATATATAACTGAAAAGTTATGAGATGCTGAAAATAATGGGAAAAAAGTGAATATTATCACTAAACACACATTTGGAAGATCAGAAGAGGCATAGTCTATTTTCAGGATATTTTTAGCGTCTCAGAAATGATTTTTGCATTTACCTAGCATCTGCAACGAAGGTGGCACTGCACGATGACTAATATTGCAAGAGATCTGAATCGCGAAGCAGTGAGTACCGTGGCACTGCAGCAACGCTGTGTCCTACAGGCTCTCCCTTCTCAACACTGAAGAATTGTAAGTGACTCCCCAAGTTCACATGCAATTGACTTGCAGCATTTATGTTTTTTGCAGAGTAAGACTAAAAAACTTATATTCCTTAAATCCTTTCTTATTCAGAGTATTTTCCAATTTAAAACAGGAAACCTGCAGCAATTTCTTGACATTACTCAATGGGTAGCCACCCTTCTGGTTCAGCATAACATCTTGAGAAGTCAAGCAACAGTATGTGACTCTCAAGAGCAGAATCTAAAGATTTCACTCTATTAATAGCACAACACTGCCATATTTGCTTTCCCTTCAAGCCAGCACTCTAGCATCCCTTTATTCCTCTTAACTTTCTGCTTAACATTTTACTAGGTGCCCCCCCCCACACTTTCACAGAATCACAGAATCACAGAATATTCGAGGTTGGAAGGGGCCTCTAGGGATCATCCAGTCCAACCCCCTGCTCCAGYAGGGACACCCAGAGCACGGGGCACAGGGCGGCATCCAGGCGGGTTTGGAAGATCTCCGGAAAAGGAGACTCCACAGCCTCCCTGGGCAGCCTGTGCCAGGGCTCTGTCACCCTCACAGGAAAGAAGTTCCTCCTCACCTGGAGATGGAACTGCCTGTGTTTCAGCTTATGCCCATTTACCCTTTTCATATCGCTGGCCAAAATATCTTTTGATATCTTTCTCCCTACTTTGATATCTTTCTCCCTACTACGTACCTCTTTCCAAATCTACACATAGCAAAACTGAAATATATATAAAAATACATACACGTGAAAATGAAAGATATATCTATTTCAGTTTAAATGTTTGTAAAATGTAGACAAATACTAAGTAAGACTTGCTTAAACATTTGTAGTGACAAAAATTTTTTACCGACAGATTTGAAAACTTTGTCTGTGAGAATCAGTTACTTTATTCTTGTTGAACAGTTACTACAATTAAGCAGTTGTCATGATTAGCAAAAGAACTAGGAGGATTAACAGCAGTGGAAAGTAAATTGTTAGCGTGATCCCAAATCCCTCAGTATAGGTATCCAAAAAAAGCAAATTATTTAAGAGAGCCCTTAGTCAGGCTCAATAGGATTTTAAAACACATGCATAGAGCAAAGGTTACTTGTGAYGGGCAAGGCAGCCACTGTGCAAATTTTCAGAACCTGTATCAGTAGAGAAATGCCATATGTTTGTGGTCTGCAGTTTCAGAAAGCTGAAMTGAGCCACCTGATTCACTGACGTTGAAGTTTTGCATTAAGTAGAGGTACAGCAATGCAGCAGACCCCGAGCTCTGTCCTGCTTAGGTTGTTCTCTGTAGCTGCTTGCTGAGTTTATAAGCACTTGCTACAAAGCCTTTCCAAAAAAAAAAAAAAAAAAAAAAAGGATGTTTAAAAACCGTTGTGAATCATTTATGACATCCAGCTGTGTGTATGACAAGTACAATCTGCATCTTACCCTGCGGCAAACAAGCACATTACAAGCAACAGGCAGGGAAAGGTTTTCAGGAGCAGTATGCTGGCCAAATGTTGTTACATGAGAAGAGAGAGATAAGGTCAAGGTTAAGCACTTCTGAAAAATCTACTTTTAGACTCCATACTGCAACGCCACAAAGGAAACAAGAAAAATTGCAGCTAAGCAGCAGTCAGCTTAAAACAGAGAAAATTGCACAAAGACCGACCAGAGAAAAATTAAAAAGATAGCTTATCATCCAAGAAACATCAGCCATGGAAAAGTATGCCAAAATTTGTAATTTAACAGTGCCAACACCTTCAGAGGACTAGAACAGAGTATTACCAGGAACTTGCTTAAAGCTGCTTTACTCAGAGGATCAGTGGTGTCAGCATCTATTCTGTCACAGGCACCAGTTGTAATGCAAGAAGATCTCAGATAACAATTTTTTGTTTGTTTCTTCTTTTGTTTGTTTGTTTTGTGCTTGACCAGAATCTATCAGATGTAGGCTGAACACCAGGGAACCCCCAGATTGCTCTGTGCCAACCATTAATGCTTAGTAATTCCAACATCCTTATTCAGAAAAATTGAATTTCACATACTGGAAGGATGCTTTAGCACAGCCTTTGTACCTAGAACACCAGCCAAGAAATATGATCCAGCAGCCTTTTTGTATTATCACCTGTGCTACAGACTACACAGCCAATGATCAATCTTTCCATAAAGATCCTGTGCTAACAACTTAGCTGCTAAATAATTGATTGCTTCAGCTTGTACGTTTAGTCGGAGTCTCTCTGCTGATATTTGAGAGAGCTGGACCAGGTCCCAACATGAATGGGAATTTGTCCACTAATTAGGCATGGAAAGATTTACTTTAGGAGCAATTCTGCCTAAGTGATGTGTTAAGAGATTAAGGGTCCATTAAAAGAGAGCTGCGTAAGTGACCTATAATCTTATATTGCAACTTTTATACATGTTGGAGACAATCAGAAAAAAAATAAAAAGGACCTTTTAAGGTGATTATATTTTGTACCATGTCTCCTGCCCCAGGTTGCAGTGACTGCCAGCTTTTGTTACAGGTGATTATGCTAAATTGGGCATGCTTGCCAATGTGATTTGAACTTTGCTTAAATTATAAGTCACCCTGCCATCTAAGTCAATTTCCCACCATGAAAAAAAAGGTTATTTAGGCTTTCAAGTGCATTGGTTTGAAAATTAAAATATCTACAAGTGCAACAATGATGTAGCCTTGCTCACCTGGGTCTATGAAAGAAATAAGGTATGTGTGTTGGCTCTGCCTTGTCAGCTTGAATAAGTACTTCTATCCATGAGTCCAAATGCAGTATAGCTCCGTTGGCTCCTCAGGACCRTCATTCTGCAAGGCTGAAATGTTGGACATGTAAGTAAGGTTATTTGCAGACCACAAAACATGAGCTTTACTGTATGGAGCAAATCAGTTGCATAATAAGCAAAGAACACACAGCCAGCCCAGAGTTAGTAAAGTCTCCTGGATTCTCACAGTGAGATTTGTAGGAAATTGAAGGATTTTGTCGATTTTCTTTGGAGTAACTTTGCCAGACTCTTGCAAATTACCTTCACTTTGAGCATTTCCATTAGGCTTGAAGCTACCAGAACTAAACACTGATTTAGCTATAACCTGTATTTCTAATGGGATACCATGGCTATGCAGGTGCAAATGTAACCATCAGTGGGATTTAATGACTCACAGGTGTAGGCCCAAGACATGGCTGTCCATCAGGGTTACTAAATCACACTAAATCACGTACCACTGTAGGATCTGCACACCAGGAACTGCAGGATCCTCTAGAGCATCTAGTATGCACAGCATAGATAGAAACACTTCCTTATTTGAAAAATATCAGATCTAAGAGTGAGCTGGAAGCAAGCCTGAGGAGCTGGAAAAAAAATGACCCCAACATCCTAAAAAAAAAAAATGGTTATCTTCAGTCTGTCTGTTCTTCCTTCTCCTGTTTGCTGGGAGCTCTGTTCCATGACCAGAGATATTCAGCTTTTTGTTTTCCCAGTGCCTTGTTGCTCACCAGTCCTTGCTGCCAAATTCTGCACAAAAGCATGAAGGATTAAAAGCAGAGATTGTGTGCTCAGAYGTGACCAACTGCCCTAGTTTATCTGCAAGATTCTTCTTCTATAACTTCTATTCCTTATTGATTTTCCTTTTTTTTTTTTCCCCCTCTCTTGTTTAGTCCATTTGGCTCCCTGTAGGATCTGGATTTCTAGGGCATCCCTTCTAGAAATTCACCATCAGGATTTATTTTCAAACATGACATTCACCTTGGTTAAATGGAAAAAAAAAAAAGGGCACACACACACACAAAATCCCATCACCTTTAAACTTTCTTTTAAAAATATTGCACCAGGTTAATGATGCTCTACAAAAAAAAAACCAAAACCCTGAAACCATAGTTCTATATTGAAAACCTATATTAAAAACACACACACACACACACAAAAAAAAAGATTCTGAGATTCTGTGTAGATAAAGTGCACTCCCTTTCCAGTGGGTCTTCCTCTATTTTTGGAGTTGAATTTGCCTTTTTCTTTCTTTTCTCTAGTTAGTGCTCATCAAAAATTCCTAGCTAACATAGGCTAACATAGTGGATTTCTCTTTTTAGAAAARCACATTTTCTGAACTGTGCACCCAGCCCATTAAGAAATAGATATGAGTACTGCCAGAATGTCATCCTGTTTGATTCTCAYGAGCACATCTCCTAACAGCCCTTCCATATGCCTTTAAAAAAAATTTACAGTCATCTCTAAGCTATTTTTCACCTCCACAGGTGTTGCTAGTTTGCCATAACAACAGACCCTTCCTCCTGCTGTGGCTGCTAGAAATATTAACCCAACATGCTAGTGAAGCTGCATTGCCTGTCTGGAGCCCAGCATTTAGAGGGGCTCTTCCTTCAAGTTCCAGATATATTCTGGGCTCTCCTTGTGCTTAATTTTGAAATATTAAAAAAAAATTAAAATTCCTAGAAGAAATATTACTCATCCTCTCAACAAACATTAAGAGGATTATAGGAGACCATTTCAGAATGACTGACAACTCCACAATACATTTTTTATGATAATCTGTGATGGGCTCTCTGACACTTTATGACCACAAAGGTATTGGGACAATTATCTAAAATAATAGAAGTATAATCCCTGCAGTGTTTGTAGTATTTTTTTCAAGACTAGGAACCAAATATTCTTGCTACTGGACCCTCCTTTTGAAAAAAAAAATCATAAATGAGAGAATTACCCTCAAGATAATTAGATTTACAGAAGGAAAGAATTATAAGGATTTTTCTTAGGGAAAATAAGAGAAATGATCTGGTGACAGTTAAAATTTTCATTCCATTTSCCATACCTGGGATCACTAGTTCTAAAATGTAAATCATGCCTCCTATTTCTACAGATATCTTTTCAAGGACTAGGTCTAGAAAGTAGTAAAAATGGCTGAACACTCAGCTAACAATCTATGAAAATCAGCTATAAACCYTGCAAAGGGATTGCTCTAACAGTTTTATTGTTGTAATCTTGCACTCTGAAGAGCTCTGTTCAGTTCTGTTCTCTGCCACATATTTCCTCGAGGCCTATGAGGAAGAAATCAAGTGCATAACTAAATACCAACGAACAGTACCTACTTCTAATAGGGATTCTATTCTGGAAGGCTATAATAAAATTTATGAGATACACAAATGCTACCGTTGGCCTTCGCTGCCAAGTTCTCAAAATAGGTAAATCAATACCTGAGATAAGGAGACCTGTAACACCTGAAACAGCTGCCCTGCTTCATAAGCTCAAGGAGAAATGACTAAATAGAGAGCTGAGAAGGCTAATTTACTTTTCCAACAAGAATAGCTTTTTTTTTTTTTTCTCTCCTCCTTATGAGAAACAATGGAAAACTACAGTGTGTGTGCAGAGCAAGATGATCAAACATTCACATACAGAAAACTCTTAAAACACTGCTTATCCTCCATTTTTTTTTGGTATTCAATGACATTGCAACATGTTGTTATTACACACACTACTAAAACAAATTCATGCAGAACAGTCTGGATCCAACTGTTGCTGCTGCCCGCAGCCCTCTCTCATGAAGGCTTCTTATATCAACAGACTCATTATATATTAGGAAGAGAAAAGTTATCAGAGGCAATATAAAACAAAAACACGTAAAGGGCACATATGAAGTCCTCGTTCAGGTGCACTGCAGCACAGGAAGCACAGCAGGGCAAAAATGCAACCCTGGAGGAGAAGCTGCGAGCCCTGCTGCAGTTGTGGTTCTCCATCCCTCATAACTCAATACATTTTTTTTTTCCTCCAGTACACCTGAAATGTTTTTTATGTTTTTATTTTTTTTTAATGCTTACAGCATGAAGATGCTTGCCCCCACTGCTTATTTTTCTTTTCCTTTTGATGCAGGCATCACTTCCCTCCTCATCAGATGCAAAGCTAATATTTACCATGGCAAAAGCACACACCAAACATTCCTCAGCTTTCTTTTTTGAGGCCCATGCATGAGAAAACGCTCATTAGTTGTTGCGGTAGATATCTAYTAGCAGTCCTTTAAACAAAACAGTGTGTGAACTGCAGACATTTAAATTAGCATTACATCTCACCTATGGAGACATCACCTTCCTCTGGGGTGACCTTCTGCTCTTCAGGTATTTCCAGGGGGTCATTATAAAAGCACAGATTGCTCCCCTCTCTCCTCTGCTTTATAGAGGCAGGAAGACAAATGTGCAAGAGTGCAGCTCTGCTATTCTTTAGATATACCTCTGGCATCTCTTTTCCTGTGGGAAAAGGTCTGGCACAGCCCTTCTACTCCATTTGTTTCTCCCTCATCCATCAGGATAGGATGAGCTAACCGTTAAGTAAGAAGGGCTACTAGTCAGAGTGCTGACCTCAAAACCAAAGACCGTGCACTTTCATTCTGGTCAGTTCTTGCTGCTTTAATACATGTTTTGGGTCTCTAAATAAAAGTTTATGAATTAGATGCTTATTATGACAATTATGAGAGAGGCAACAAGGGTGGATGAAACCAGGGGGCTCTCACTGGACCTGCAGTTCATCCCATGGCACCAGGACCCACAGGACAGGGGTGACAGTTAGGTCTCATCTTAATTTTCAGCGATCAGCAAGTGACTCCACACCACAAAGTGATCTTTCTATAAAAAGATATTTCTATAAAACCTAGATAGTAATTTCTGAATGAAGGCTGTACTTCACATATATACTTCCTAAAGAAAAAAAAAAGACATTTCAATGTGTTGAATTTCAATTTTCCTAAGTATGTTTTTATAGATGTATTATTCAAAACAACATAAACAGATTATTTAGAGATATCAATCATTTAAATACCTAAGAGCTTTATATTTGATTGGATTGAAAGGATACTTAAAGCTTTACTGAAAGCATTTTTGTGACAATTAAAAAAACAATCTATCTCATTAAGATCTTTCTCACAAAAYGTTTGAAAAGAGTGCACACATTGCTGCATTTTCTTTGTTAGTGAATAATATGAAATCTTTTCCTATTCACATGCAATAAAATTAGAAAAGAGCCAATTCCTTTCACATAGCTTGTTGCCAAGATGTTATTCTATTTTAAAAAGACAGAAGCGCCTATTCTCGCATGGTCAGATTAAATCTGCAGTACTAGTGCTGTTTTGTTCAYGATAATTTGAGGATAAACACAGTTCGTAGAAGGGGAAAGATCATTTCAGACCCAGGTAGTTATCTGTTCTTCATCACTAGATCAGTTGGAAATYAATATCCATATGATGCAAGACTAACACCAGGCAGCATTCTTCTGAAAATCTTCAGAGAAAAAGAAATATACTTCTGAAATATACCTTAGACATAGCCAGAAAATAAGAACTCAAGGGCTTCATCTCCATTATTAGCAATGACTGTAAATTAAAGAGTGTGTTAGATAACCGACTTTTAGCTTTTCACTATTCATGATTACATAACTGTGCCCCATTTAGTTCTTGGAAGCGTCCATAAAGTGAGACACAATTTAAAAATCAATCCGAGACCTTCGGTTTAAAAGGGTTTAAAAGCAAACTCTTAGACTTCAGTCTGTTGTTACAGAGTCTAATCACCTCGAATCATCTTCTCCATTCAGAAAAGCCTCCAGARTAAATAAAATCATTTTCTTCCTCTGAAACACAAATATTAACTGCTCATTTACTGAATTGTTCCTTTCAGACACTCATCAAATAATACTTGTGCAATGTTTAGTTTCAAAAACATACAGAATTTTCCTTGTATTATTGTTACTCACGATACTTCAGAATAAAACCTATAGGAGAACCTAAGTATATATTATTAGTTGTTCTATTCCAATACACTTTTCCTCTCCTCGGCTATTTCAGTCCAGCTAGCACAAACACATCTCCCTGGCCTAAAATTGGACTGTAGCTACTAGCAGAATCAAGATACTGGATCTCACATGAACACTGGTCGACTCCAGTGGCCTGATTCATTTTCTACCCAGATCAGTATCAATATTCATATTAAATTTTGCATCAAACTATAAATATTAACCTTGTTTACAAATTAATCACTATTTGAATAATGTTTTATATGAAGCTATAGATACTTAACGTGTATGAGTATTCAGTATATTTTAGTATTCAGGAGAGTTAAGAGGAACTCTTCCTAACAGAAGGGGAAACACAAGAGCAAGCAGCTTATCATTAAGGGATCAGCAGTTTGGTAATGTCAAAATGAAAAACTCGGCTGAAATTCACTGCTGTATCACAAAATACCAYTATTGAAAACCTGCTCTTTGTAAATTGTTTCTTTTTATTAGAGGACCAATAGATCTGGATGCTCCAGGTGACCGTGAATGTGCAGGGGCATTTGGACTAGATGATCTCTAGATGATCTCCAAAGGTCCTTTTCAACCTTAATGCTTCTATGATTCTATGTACTGATAGCTACAGAAGGTAATGAAGAGCTCAGCTTCTAGGGAAGATGCACTTGCTAGATGTCTTTCAAAGAATTAAATACATAGGCCTGGCAATGTCATCCTGGGAAGAGTTTAGTTTAGTTTCAGTGTGCATCACTTAAAAACACCAAGACATAGATTTTGCATTTTCTATTTGGCAGCAACACGAAACAACCAACATACCAGGATATCTTTGATACCTTCTAAGGCTATTTAGCTACTCAGAAAAAAATATGAAGGCAAATGGTGTCAAAAAAAAAAATAAAAAAAGGAAAGAAAAGAAAAAAGACACACACATCAAAAGCATGTCAGAAAAAAAATGGAGAGCTAAGGATTCCCCCACTGCAATATTTGACATACTTTTCTTTACAGAAATAAGCTATAAAACTGGAGCATTCTTGTACTAGAACACTAATGCTATCCTTATGTCAACTTGCAAAACACAGTGGCAAAATTATGCAAATACATGCCATACAGTCTTCAAACCAATGACTGTTGCTACCATTACACTCACTTGCTCACTTGTAAGAAAGCTTTTAGGAAATACCTACTTGGGACCATGTAAGGTAAATCTACACAGTTCTCACTACGCAGAAATGTCAGCATATGTTGACTATTTTCTCATTAGCAGATGATAGTATTGAGTTGAATCTTCATAAAAATACTGAATTTAGAGGGTAAAAGGTCTTATGCAAATAACTGATCACTAACAGTCATTCTTTACCTGGCCTAATAACAATAATAAGAATTGGGAATTTAGGTACCACAGTTAAGTAACGAACAGTATAGATTCTTTATGCTTAAATTGTTTTTATTAAAATTTTAGATATTTTAAAGAAATGAATATTTCCTGCAAGCTTTTTTTCTTATTAGCTTCCAAACAAAAGTTCGTATTCACTCACTTTTTTCAGTGCTATTTTGAGTCTCTAACTGCATTGCTGTTCCTCAGTTTTCCACGGCACTAACTACCTGTCTCAATGAAGCTTGCAAGTTCAAAAAGTAAGGGCTCYTTTGACTCGTCATTGCCTGTGGTTTAAGTAAAAGTTTATCTTAAGTGGTTATCCAGGAGAATATGGAAGTTGCAGCTTTAGCTCTTACCAGTGTGCTATTTAAAGGAAAAAGCAATTTTCACAATGTCAGCCTTGTTGCTAGATTTTCATCTTTTTTTTTTTTTTTTTTTTTCTGCCAAAGATTCCAACAAGTATTGATAAACCTAAAAGGCAACACAGGAACTCTCAAGCAAGCAAAATCTGCAAACTAATGAAATGTGAGCTCTGGAGAGATGGCAATGGAGCAGTCGGGGAGAACCCTGTAACCTTAAACAATTTAGGCATGTCATGAGAAATACCATAAAATTGTGCAAAGGTAGAAGAAGAGTTTTAGGAAGGTTATTCAGCAGGGAGCTGAATCTAGCTTGGACACTGTGATTAGTACCTTGCTTTCGTGGGATTAATAAGAACTATTCAATGTTTTCCATACAGCAGGTTTTAGTGAGTCTTTTTAATCGCAGAATTAAGAGTAAGTACTGTGCTTTGGACCTCTGGCTGCTTCCTGACATGTGGTGGTGCTACTGCTTAAAGCAAGCCAGATAGGATTTTATAAAGATTGATTTCACAATTTATTCCTCTAAGAAAATGCACAGTCATCTTAGAAGCAACAACAACAACAAAAAGACAGTCCTCCAATCTAATATTAATTTTGTCTTCTAGCAAAATAACATACAAATGTTCTTCACTGACCTAAGCATATTTGTTCTTTTAATAAATAACTTTACATATGTGGCATTGCATTAGTTTAAAGAAAATTCATTTTAGCTATGCAGTTGAGCACTTACGTAACTAACTTACTAGGGGTTATGTCACATCCATCAGCCAAAAAGCAGAAGAGAAAGTAGCCCATCACTATCCCTATTGAAAAAAAAGAAAAAAGGATAAAAAAAAGAACTAGGAAAGTAAGAGTTCAGTCTTCTGGTTTTAGTTTTCCTTCACCCTTATAAGAAAGAACTAATAAAATATTCTCCTGTGCTAGTGTACCTCCAATTTTCTGCCATTTACTGCAGTTATTTTCTACACATGGTCACGTTTCATTTTGTTCTAAGCTGAGCAGAACCGAAACTTGCCCTAGCACCCCTTTCCAACCCGATGAGAGCTGTGCGAATGCTGGCCTCCGTTCAAGGCTGCAGCTGAAGTTCCTGGCAGCGAGGGAAGCTAAGAACATCAATGGGAAAAAAAAGGGAGGAGCACAAGGAAGTCACTTCTGAGATATCTCAGGATTATATATGGATTTATGTAAAAAATTCCCCCAATATAACATTAATAATAATAATAATAACAACAACAACAGCAATAATAATAAAGTTTGGGCTTTACGCTGTGTCTTTACTGTCAGAAACCTCCCATGGCCAGCTCAACTCCAGTTAATAGCAGGATGAACTGCCAGAACAAGTTTGAGAAGGCTCAGCCCTGTGCAGGAGACAGCCCTCTTCCATCAGTGACAGAAGAGAAAGGTCAGATGAGAACAGCTCACCTGAAAAAAAAAAAGAAAAAAAATCAAAGACCTTTTTCTGCAAGGAAGCTGAACTGACAATCCATTAACATGTTTACTGGCACACTGCTGATGCCAAGGAGTATGTTTATGCACCCAAAACCAAAATACACTATTTTGCATCACTTTGATCCTTTTATTCGAAGCATGGAGACAGTCTAAAGGGAAAAAAAAAAAAGAAAAACAAAAGAATAAAAAAATGACTCCTAAAAGACAAGAACCATTTGACTGTAGGATAGTTTTCGAAGTGAAACGAAAATGTCATCACCTGACATTTCCAAGTGGAGTTTTCAACTCCTGAGACAGCACACAGGCAAGAGTGTTAAATAAAAGAGTTGGCCACAGACCAATGCACTCACTCTCCATATGCTTACCTGGGGCAATTAGTGTGACTTCCTCTACCAAGGGGGGCTAACTGTGCTTACCTATAATATATATACATGTGTGTGTGTATGTGTGTGTGTGTATGTGTGTATGTGTGTGTGTGTGTGTGTGTCAGTGTCACGTTTGCTAGCTCTTCAATCTCTGAGACTTAACAGAGCAAGGTTACTGACAGGGCTACTCTCTAAGCTGAGAAATGAATCATTCTGATCCACACACTCTAACAAAAGTTTATTTGCAAAGTTCCTTGAAACAGAGGACTACATTCTCCCCTGTGATATTTCCAGGGAGGAGAAGCAGAGTTCACACAACTGAAAACTCAAGTCTCCCTCTGGGCTCTCTTTGTGTACTTTTTTTTCTATCTCCTGCTTTCCTGCACCATTGCTAAACCCATGACGGAGGGAAAGAAGTTCTGTCGCTCCTGAAAACCTATTTTATTATATTCTATTTTAGTAATCACTCTGTGGACTCTACTCTGGACACTCTAGGACTCTATGGATGCTCTATGGATGACAAGAGTCATTGCTGTCGCAAAGATAAAATTAAATAGCCCCTTAGCAGGAGGAACCTGAGTTGGAAGAGTTAGACAGATGCACACAAGACCAGCCATGAGAGCCTCCCCTCAGGAAAACCATGGGGGAAGGACCCAGCAGTGGGCACTGAGTCTGTCCCCTCTGAGGATGAGGGAGCAGTGGCAGGGATCTCCTTGGCTTCCTTCCCCATGCGCTGTCCCGGCCTGCCTCACGTAGGGGACAGCACTGGTGGTACTGGGGAGGAGCAGCCGGCCTTGCCTGGGGACAACGGCACAGGGGAGCAGCTTGGGACTCAGCATGCACGCGGACCTCAGCGCGGTCATCTGGCACATCAACACAYGCCTCAAATGAGTGGTTTGGGCAGCCACCACCGGGCCTGTGTCCTGCGCTGGCTCTGCGCTCCAGCTGACGGGTGCAAGAGAAAAGGGACTCCTGAGTAAAAGTCATATTCAAAAAACAAAAACAAAAAAACATACAACCCCCTAAAAGCATTAGTTTTATCCTCAACAAGACATCAGCAGGAACGAAATAAAGCCCTTCCATGGAAGAGGTGTCATTTCAACTTCAAAGCTGTTTCTATCCATTTGTAGCAAGCCAAGTGACTCTGAAGGTCTCCCAGGAAATGGAGCTGACCAAGAGCAGTGAGCCCTGTGTGTCCTTCATGAGCCTTATAGAATTAAATTGTCTTTCAGGCAAGTTTGCTACCTTTTTTTTCCTTTTTCTTTCTGTCTTTTTCATCCTGCCTAGCAAGGTCTTAATGCAATATCTGTTTACTACAGTTTTCCAGGAGGCACAGTGTTCCCTGGCTTTTATCCAAACCATTTAGTTCACATACATATTGGAAAAAGCTGTCATGTCAGCAGCTAAGGTTGATTTCAAGAGAGACAATAAGAGGATTAAGAGGTGGAAAGCTTTGGAATGCAAGCTACTGAATATTTCAGGAGAAATGAAGCTGAGCCTGCTACTGATGCGAGGGGAAGGTCAGGAAGCTCCAACATATCAGGGACAGTTAAGAAATAATATGATAGCCATTAAGTATTCCGGAAGTTGATTTGTCACTTTTAGAATTCTTGTATTTCAAYCTGATTTCTGTGTCAGGATTGAGCACTTCACTGAACATGTATCACTGACATGGAGCACTTGCAGAGGGAATTCTTTGGGATACATCTGCAGCATCAAAACCTAGGTATGATCTGACATTTCAGARTGCCTCAGAGGCTGATACTTTGTCAGTTAATTGCTCATTTTTATTAACACCTGAATGCTACTGATGTAGATGGCACTGTACATCTCCAGCTAGCAGGCTTTGATGGCAGGTCTTGGAGCTTAATTTCACAAAGACTGACTTTTTGTCACAGTTCCCCCTTCCTATTTGAAGCCTCTAATGATGCGGTTAAGTAGATCTTGTCACAGACCTTCCCATTGTATCTCACTGTCACGCAAACCATGTGCTGTGGGGGGAAGGGAGAGGGGCATGGAAGCATTTTGTAGAACATTACAAATATCGAGCAGCCAAGGGACCAGACAAATATTAGCCCGAGTGCCTTCTGCAGCCTCGTCAATGACAAACGGCAAGGCACAGTGAGAATGTCTCTTTAATTGCCTCATTCCACACTTCAGTAACCTCACCTATAAGCCTCAAGACACAGCTTGCCAATGGGCAATTCAAAGAACATTATTTTCTTGCAAAGTAGAAAGGAGCTTCAGTATTACGTTACCTTACATTATCCTTTAACTCATAAAGTACATCCCAAATGACCCTTCCCTCCTTCCTGGCTCTCCAACCTACCGGGAGGGCATTCAGAGACTTGGACAATGTATCTTATAGTATAAATTTGTATCTCTGTCCTCATGAGGGACACTGATGAATTAATATCTTGTCAATATTCAGTCCCTGTTATATCTTGCTTTTGTGACATGCTTTACTTCCTGGAAGCATTCAGGCATAAGAAATTTTTCTCCCACCTCCAGTTTTAAATAAAGAGATTCCGTTATAAAAGTTGAAAAATGCTGGCCATTTCCTTTCATCTTGACATAGTATTTCATTTTTTTCATCCAGGCATTGTATATTATAAGAATTCTTGAATACAATGAATAACTTTTTAGCCTCTATGACTATACAAAAATATGTTTTAGCTCTTAGAAATCTAACTTGGCTTTTGATTAAGAACAAAATTTCTAGTATTAAATTGAGAACTACTTAAAAAACCCCACAGTTATTACACTTGGAAATGACCATTTCTCCACATACAACTACTGAGCTAGTGTGGGTTAACATTATGAAATAGCTTTGACTAGTGACTTAAAAGCAGTGAGATTTCCCTTCTATCCTTGATAGATATTTTAAAGCATTAGTTCTATTAAATAAAAAAAGTAAATCTGTGTGTGTGATAAGAGTGTGTGTTAGAAAGTGCATAGTCTATGATCTCTTGAGACAGTAAATTCAGTCAGCCAAAACTACGTTTTTGAGGAACAGTGTTGAAGGAAAAAAAGTTAAATCAACATTAACTGGTACCTGAAAGCTGGACCTTCCATAACGTTGGAGCAACTGACAGGATTTTTTTTTTTAATGAAATAATTACAATATATTTGTTTAATGAGAAAATGTCATTTTCTGCTGAAGTATGTTAGCTGCAACACACCTTTTTTTTTTTTTTTTTCATTTAAAAGTGTTGGATCAAGACTGTGGTCCACTAGCATGAGAGAAACATTAACATTTTACCTCTTCGATAGACAGCAATTCATAAATCCAGACATGAAGATCAGAGAGTTCAGTCTATGTTTCCATGGTGCTTTAGATAGCTTAACAGTTTTAGTGCTGATTAAATAGTGTATTTCTTTCAAGCAATCAGATAAGCCATTATAACAACGTGTCATTAAGTGTTGTTCTATTTTTCTGTGACATAGAGTGAGTGGCTTTAATATTTTATAGAGAGGGAGTAGCCTCAGATATCAGCCAATGTTGTAGTAGTGAAGGGAATATAATAACGCAGGCTTGGTTCTACGAAACGCTTCCTTTCATTAGCAAACAACTTGCAACTAAAAGCTAAAATACCCAAATATTCCAATTGCTTCTTTCAGACTATGTTTCATATACCATCCTCCTTAGCATCTTTCCTCAATCAGGCGGTCACTGCAAATTCCACTAAGATGAAAAATATTTGGTTCCTAAAAGCATGACAAAGATCTCAGCAGTTGCTCTGAAGAAATCACGAGTAGACCTAAAATAAATGACTGTGAACACTTATAAGACCAAGAAGCAATGAGCAATAGCAAATGAGCTGTGTTGTATAAAGAACGTGAAYGGTGCCCTCAGTCTCAGACACCCTGAGTCGGGTGAAAGCAGCTCTGCTGGACCACTCATATACGACACACAACTKCAAAGGGTTCTGCTAAGGACTTCTAAATGCTGAAATGCTGACCAAGGCACCTAGTCCCTTGTTCACACTACATATTAATCTCTCTTCTATATGATATTCTGCACATTTATTTCCAACATTTTAAATGGTAAAACTACTGTCAGGGCCTTTCTCTATTGGGATATAAGGTGATCTACGAGATGCATCTTTTGAATCTAGTAGAAAAAAACAAAGCATTTTGTAGTACTGTAACAGCACGATCTCTGAAGAGAGCTATGCTGACATATATATTTGCAATTAGTCAGATCACCCTTGGCTTCACACCTGTGTAACTCCAGTCCCAGTGGATCTATCCCTGATTTACTACGGTAATGAGATTTAAAACCAGGCCTTTTCTTCCAAATGCACATAAGGATCAGTTCATCCCACATTCAGYAACAGCAGGTGACAGGAGGATAGAAGCCAGATTAACAGACGGACTCCACAGAACAAGGATTTAACTCAACTGTGTTAAATACACCTGTGGCAGAAGTCACACCAATAGCAGTTAATTCCCGCTGCAGCCTGCAAGAGCCCTAGCAATGCTTCTCATTGCTCCAGTGACAGAATTCCTCATCTGGACACTAACTTTCCCAGTCTTATGAGGATACGGGTTTGGCCCTTACTCCTCTATGTCAAAGCCAATGCTTTTGGCTAAACATCATTCAGCTTGTAGAAAGAACTAATAAAAATTGACACAAGTTAAAACATTTGGTGCTTGTAGATGTTAGAAATTGATGCACAACGTAAACATTGGAAAGGGGATGACAGCACAAGACACTCCCAACAGCTTTACTCTCTTAGCTGAGAAACCACATGTACACGTCTTCCCTCCGAGGACTTATGTAAGAGAAAACTGAATTGCTGGACCCTGTCCTCATCAGTTCAGTCCAACTTCATGAACACTGTCCCAAACTGAAGCAAGGCTGGCAGCAATTTATATTAAATTCAGGAAGAGAGAAGACATAAATAATTCTGCATTTCAAATCACTTTACCCCAGTCACATCTATCTCAGCTCCCACAGCACTGCTGGCAGAAAGAAAGGAAAAATACACAGGCCATTCTGGATGCAGCCTTCTACTATACCAAGAGGAACCTTTATTTTGTGCTTGCCAGCCCCTGCTGCCCTGTCATGGCTAAGGAGTGATAGATTAGAACGGCTCGAAGAACTGTCAGCTAATATCTACAGGGTGGCAAGATCAGACAGCAGCAACCCGTCCTGAGCGCTGTGACAATTTCTGGCTGCCACACAAGAACCGCAGGTTATGCTACCGTAGGAGATTTTAAAGCAGAAATCTAAGTGAAAAATAAGAAAGCCCCAAGACTGCATAATCCTTCTGCACAATAGGAAGTGAAGGTTCAGAAGATAAGTACTGACAGCTTCTTAGAGGCTTTGCACATTGCTCCCGCTCTTTGTACAGCCTTATGCCAGCGTGTTACACTGGGGCGGCTGCGCGCAGGTGAGCGGGGAGCAAGGCCAGCCTCAGAGAGTTAGTTCATCAGCGGTGCTGATTGAGCTGGCCACACGATTACACCCTTGGACCTGCACCCGAGTTCAGTGATAAAGGTAGAAAAAATCTCCCAGGCAATCCAGGCGCTTGTAGCTCATCTAACTTTGTTTACTGAGAATGCCAATTATTCCCAGAAAACAGGATGCTTGATAGGTACAAAACCATGGATAATGTCAAGCAAAACAAAGTTGCTGACAACATAGACAAATGTTGCATATGACACAGTAAGCACTCTAAGGAGGACATTAGAAGACTAGTTACTAAAACCTTTGCAACAAAAGAGATGTGATGTTTCTTAAGACATCACAGTCACGTCTGAGTGTGAATTTCCCCCAGTGAAAGAGGAGAACACTCAAAGAAACAATTGTTTAAGCTCACAGGTCACTCCACTGAATTTTGGTGATACTTGCTGGGATGCATTGGCCACTGCTGCACATGACTGAACGAGAGCTGTGCCCTGATGGATTAGTTAAAACTAACAGTGGAGGAGATGSTCACAATGCAAAGCACCTGTGCATGAAGAAAAGCTAAGGCTGATGTCAAAGAGCCCCTGGAGTCTCTGTTGCTGGAGGAGGTGGCTGCACTGCCTGCTGCCTTGAGACACTTTCCTCGGGCAAGGCCCCTCTCTCGGCACCAGCATTGGGGTGGCATGAACACAAGCTCCTGGCTTCACTGTAGCGGAGTGTTCCCACCTCCTGCAGTCCTGCAAACCAAGGAATATTGGTTTGGTCCTAGAAGGAAAAAAACGAAAACCAGGCAAGAGTATTACATGGTGCAGTGCTGCGAAAACATGCCAGGATACCTTTCCTCCCTGTCAAGGGAGCTTTGTGAGCCCGTGCTCACACAGATACAAAGATGAACAGAGAAAAAGAGCTTGAGTACAAAACTAGCCAGATTGGCAGTGCTGTTCTGCACAGGCGAATGTGGGCTCGGCAAGAGCTACAATCAACTGGAATAAAAAGCCTGAACTAAAATACACTTCCAAGACAAAAAGTTTAAAATACACAACCTTGCTGTGGCAAATATCTTACCATATGACAGCAAGCTAACTTCAAATCATGCTAGGAAGTTGAAGTAGGAGCTAATAAAAGGCCTGTTAACTTTCTCACATTAGATTTCCCCATTGCTCTCAATTCAATTCTGCTGCATACAGAGGAACATAAATTGCCTTGACACCATCACCTTGGCAAAGATGGGGAGAATGAATACTCCAGTGGGAGGAACGTTTTGTAAAGACTGGTGGTTGACATGAGCATCCTAGCACAGCATTGTCAGCTTCAGAGAGGCATCTGTGCCCGCACCTCTAGTGACAGCAGGGGCCAGAGCACTGCCCCCAGGCACGTGTGGATACCTGATCACAGTGCTGGGCTCCTGGCATTGAAAAGCTAGCTATGAGCCTAAAGGTATTSAGAATCCACCAAGAAACATTAAAGATAAAGCTTTCGTCTGTGCTCTTAATGCATGGGCTCTTGAAGGGCACTGCTCAAGTTTGTCTTTGCACCACATCCTTGCTCAATTTAGCTATTTCCAATCATGCAGAGGATGACAAACATAATGCCAAGACAGCATGAAAAATTTCKCAGGCTCTTTAAACAGCTAATACAATCTGTGGCTGTCATTTATAGTRGATCGCCCCCAGGAAGGCCTACACTATGTTTTACATGTTTTTACTGTTCCCTTTTGAGAAACCTTCCATACCGTGCATGTTTTATGTCCTCCTAAAAAATATTTGCATTATCTCATCTGCATTCCAAAAAGGTATTGCAGCAACGAAACAGATATTTTCAAACTCTTAAAAAAATAAACTTACATTCAAGAGTGGTGTAACAGCTGCACTTAAGTCAAAAGTATCTTGGAGTTGAACAAAGACAACTAGTAAACATTAGACAAACTGAAACAAATGAGGTATTTGATACTAAACCAACAGAGAAGATGATTTTCCACAGATACATAGCACAGATACACTTTGAAAAGGAGGAGAGGCTGTCTTTATATTTAAATGGCAAAACTGGATCAAAATAGTTTTAAGCTTCCTGTTATGTGACACAGGTACAGGTGCCAGATGAAGAAAATGAAGGTGGTATTTTTGAGCTCATGACCTCAAAACGTTCAGCCAGCTCTTCCTTTCTGTTCCCTAATCCAGTGTTTGTTTTCCTATCTGTTTGCCCTTTCCAAATAACTTCACCATCTGTTAGCTGATCTCAATGAACTCAAAGCAGCAAGCAGTCTTAAAGACAGGAAACTCCGCTATATTTCAGATGTTTTATAAATTAGCTATTTTTCAACTACTTCATTAATCAAAAATGCCTTGAAAAATTATTCCAGGACACAGAACACCTTGATGATCATGGTAATCATCTTCCCTAGCATGTTTTTGTGACAGACCCTATTTCTTTTGTTCCTCCTTTCTTTCTCCTTCTTTCTTCTTCTTTTTTTTTCTCCTTCTTTCTTCTTCTTTCCTTTTGTTCCTTTCTTTTCTAAAACTGTTCTAGCCATAATCAGCTACAGCTTTAGGTTTTTTTACCCCTTTTCTTAAAAGAAAATAAAACATATGCTTTACACCACACACACTTGCATATATACCAGTAGAAGCAGGAACATAGATCTTTGTTTAGCATAAGAAGAAATGGCCTCAAGTTGCACCAGAGGAGGTTCAGGTTTGATAACAGGAAAAAAAATCTACACGGAAAGAGTGCTGAAGCATTGGAACAGGCTGCCCAGGGAAGTGGTGGAGTCCCCATCCCTGGCTGTGTTCAAGAAAAGTGCAGATGAGGCTCTCAGGGACGTGRTTTAGCATGGTTGGTAGGGATGGGGTTACGGTTGGATTCAGTGATCTTGAAAGTCTTTTTCAACTGTAATGATTCTATGATTCCTTCTCCTGAAGTGGTGATTTACTGGCTAAAATTACTGAAAGATAAAAGAAAAAATGTTCTGATCTTTTTCTAACTTAGAGTTCTGCTGTTTGAAGACTAACATGCAACTCATTGATAAARCTGATAGCATTTAAAATTGCCTGACATATCCTTTTATATAAATTCCCACTTTCACTTGGTTTTAACTTAAGTTAAACTTTTATCATTTCATCTGATTTTTTTTTTAACATGTCAGATGTCTGTCTCAGGCTGAAATTTTTTGGAAACATTTCAGCCAGTATTTCAGCTATTTCTGCAAATGAGACAAGGACATGTTGGGAGGGATGTTTAACTTGTATTGAATATTCTAGTGACAACTCCTTTGAATAAGTTTCTCCATGCTTTAAAGCAGGAAGCAGAAATTTGACAAGAGAGGGAGAGTATCATATGAGAATGATATGATGATTCATCTCRCCATATGAAGACTAAGCCATTGGGCCAAGTCATACATCTTCCCAAAAAAGTGCAGTCTGCATGTCTGTTAGGGATTAACAGCTAAAATTCCATATTCAGTAAACACTGAACATTCATCTTTCCATAATTTTTAGTGATGTCCAGATTGCCTATATAATACCCTCAAAGAACAGCCAAGAACACATCTGTCTCCAAAAAGTTTTTGAGACTGAATCTACCTATTTTTTTTTTCAATAAAGGGCCAGGGAAGGACACTGGCTTCCTCTTAGGTATCCTGAGCTGAAGCGAGATAACAGGGTTTGAGGAGAAGGCTGGCAGGGTTGATCCTGACAGCTCTATGGCTACTTGGAAGTGATAAGCAGGACTCAAGTCAGAAGAAGAAAGAGCTTGGGTTCCCAATAGCTTATCTTGGGAAGAGAAATAGCACTGGGAACACATTTCCTATACAAGGGACTATTAAATTTTTCAATATAAGGAAGTTTAGGYTTATAGGCACAGTGCCATTTCATGGAAAATGGCACAGCACATAGCAAGAGGGAAGAAAATCTTGGAAAAAAACAGAGTTAGGCAGGCTATACAAGAAAGCCTGAGAAGGCTACCTGGGTACTTCTCTGTGCTCAGGGGATTGTTATCTCACTTGGCCTAGGCCATTTCACTAGCTCCTTTCTCTATTAGCACACTGCACATTAAAGAAAGGATAGTTGCAATGACTGTGAAATGACATGTCAACRTATTCCTCTATACATCATGCCAGGTAAGGGACAAGAACTGGGTGAAAAAGCCTGTGGGAAGGAAACCACAGGAGAAAGCAAGTCCATGGAAGAGGTAAGGGTGGGACAGACAGGAGAAGATGGCACAGAAGGGTTTGTGAGCTAGAAAAGATAACTACAGTGTGCTCCCTTGGATGCTCTTTCAGGAAGTTTGTTTCCTGAGAGGTTATGTCTGCCAGACACCTGGGTCCCTCACAGGCAAGAGTCTTGTTCTTTCAGCTTTGGATGGTAGTCCAGGTTGGTATCTAACATTTAATTTAGTAGTAGTAACATTCCATTCAGAGGTGAGAAAAGTGGATCCAAACACTTCAAGTTCAGGTGATAAACATTTAGAGTTAATGGGCTTCCAGAATTCGCAGCACCTGTCTCCAAGCGTAATTTACTAGAGATTTTTTTATATTATATTATACATATATATGCGTCTTTGAAACAATGATAAAATAATAATTAAGTTGCTAAATGACTTCAAAGTTAGGAATTCCACTATKAGGCCTGTTGTTCAAATGTTTCCCCTCCTCCCTCCTGTCTACCCTTGTATGATGATAAAAATGATAGGGCTCTATAATTACATAATAAAATGCTATTTTATTTTCCAACAAAATTTTGCTCCATCCACTGCACAGACTGGGTGGTTCTTACCACAGTTGTCCTTAACCTAAGCAGGATACACTCCTGTCCTGCCCAAGAGCATGGAGTTTGGTCCTTGGAACCTGTAAAGTCGACAAGGTCTCATTCTCTGGCAGAAAGATCTTTGAGTGAATGTAAACTTGAGCTCACGAACTGCACATCACCTCACCGCAATGTGTGATAAAGCTCAGCTTTTCTATAGGCCTGCTATCTTTGACGTACATGAGTTTATGATCTGGACAGCAGTAAGACTGAAAAAAATACAAGGAATAAATAAATAAATAAAGTATAACTGAAGATATTAAAAAGGTAAGATAGTATGAACTCTTTGCGGCCCACTCTCTGCAGATTCCTGACTTCAGATACAGAAAACAAAAGACCCTGTGATCCTTGCCTAGTTGGCCAGGAACCAAAGTCCCTTCATTTTCTCCCCATCTCRGTGCATTCTCAGTAGGTTTTCTTAGAAATTTCTCTCAATCCAAGTATTATAAAACTAAAGTACACTGTATGTTTAGTCACTGTTCTCAGAGCAAGTTGATTCAAATGTCATTTCTCACTATTCACTTCACAAACAATAAAACACATTTAAATCCATTACAACCAGGGGAAAATAATTACGCAAAAGCCTGATTCTCAGACACCTGCCATGTTCACTGCACAGAAACAGCCCAGTGTGCTATTTTGCATTATAAATCTTAAGCAGAAGTTAATGTATCCACAGAACGCAGTAAGTCTAAAGTGCACAAATAGAGGTATACAAGACAAACCAGAACTAAACGCTGTACCCTGCCCTCTGACAGCACCAAAGCTTTAGAGGCATCTGGTAAATGATTTATAAACTTCAAGATAGCAAAGTATAAAAATGCATGTCAGTGCCTACTTTGCAWAGGATACACTCTGCACAATTTGCAATGTCTCTGAAAACGTTTCAAATTTTGGTGCCCGCTCTGCTGTTTACAGGTAAGTGCCTGGCACCCTGCCTCCCGTCATTCCCTTCTGGCTTGTTAAATAGTCAGCTGGCAAGAGCTGGAAAGCCATGTTACAGCCAGAACAGTGCTGATGGAAGAGAATTAACTGGAAATCACTGTAGAGAGGACATATGGGAGAGTGGGTGAGAACAAGGCTACRTAGCAAAGTCTGTGAAATACAGCCTTGATTCTGCTCCTCGTAGTTGCTTTTGAAGCTCTTCCTGCTGAATCTCTTTCCRCTCTCAGTGGTGGGAAGGCATTCCTGGCTGAGATGACTTCCTGAACTGATAAAATTGTCAGAAGAGCTGCATGTTATTTTTCCAGATATTTTCTAATCATGATTTCCATCACATCGTTTATTGTGTGTAAGAAAAACAGACAACTCAGATGCATTTATAGGGGTTCAGAATGATCAATTTTGCAAGGGATTTTAGGGATGTCTGATTTGAAAATGCTCAGAGAGTCTGATTTTTTTCCAGAACTCTCACTCAGACTGTCTGATCGTCTAGGACCCTGCAACCAGGGCAGCTAAATGCAAGGATCACTTTGTAAAACATTTACCAGTGTGCAAACAGATGGAGCAAAGCTGCAGCAACACTAAGGCAAAAAGAATGTTCTTTTCAAAGAAATACAGACTGGCATAGTCAATGATCAGTAATGCTCATGCTGCGGGACTCATTTATTCCACAATAAWTTAAAGCAATGCAGGCAGGTACTAAATGACTGTAGACTTCTCAGGTGATTGACCAAATTATGGAAAGACACTCCATCCACACAACTGTATTCAAAGCATTTCTTTGATGAGAGTGCTCCAAATACAGATATTGTAAAGACATGAGAATAATAACCAAGGCACAATGATGCAGACAGATTTAGCCAATACTTAAACATGAATTAATTAAGCCTCCCTCCATGTGAGGGAAACAGCCCAAGTACTTGACTGTTTATCCTGAGCAGTCAAATAAAAGAGGAGCAGCAGTAACATTTTTATAAAATCACTCATTTTTTTCCAGCAGAGAAAAGGATGTCTGAGAAATAACTACTAAACAAGCGTTTTTCTCCTCGCATGGTACAAAAAAATGTGTGCTGTGGATTGGAGTGAATTCATCTCTTTTGGACCAATCACTCACTTTCTTGTCATATGTCCCTAAGGTTTGGTTGGAGTGAGGGTCTGCAGGGAGGGAGGGAGACAGAAAGACCYTCCTTTCTGCTGCAGGTTAGAGTACATCTAGATACTTCTTTTCCCCTTACATGCACTCCCTYATGTGTTGTGCACCTGAATGTGGACTGTTCCTAGGTCCTTGTCCATCTTCTTAAACCTTCTTTCTATTTAAGACCATGAAGATACCTCCAGTTTCACCTGAAATCTGGCTGTGAGAGGTCTGGTGACATTGCTTTGGAAAAATGTCATCTTCACTCTTATCTCCCTCACCTTTCATAACAGCCTTGTTTGACCTTTTTCCAAAGTTGTTTTCTTTAAAAAGAGAAGAAAAAACTATTTACTCTGATTTTTAATGAGCTTTGGATCATTGGCAATRTGCAAATCAGCTTTTTATCAACTGTGAGACCTTTGAGCAATGATCAAGGTAGTGGTGAATTAAAAAAGAACCCCTAAGCCCAATAATGAGAACCTGACCCTTTAGCACACCCTCAGCTCATCCACTACAAATGAGTACTGCACTCTCAGCACACCTCTTGGAATGGGTTTTCTGGAGCTTTTCTTCAGCCTTTACTACGTGCTGCAGCAAGTAGGGGAATGCTTTTCATCCTCTGTTGCAAAGTAGTTCTTTCCCTAGACTTATCTGTGAGTTTTGCCATATTTCTTGCTATTACCTATACCTGAGAGATTTCCTGACCTCTGGCATCASACCAATATGTTCAAGGGGCAATTCTATGTTAAGTGTCTGTCACTTGTCTGCCCTTGCTGCTGAGTCTTTCTTATGACTGCTAATGACTGAGATCTCATGACCTGAACTAGAGACCTCCTGTGTCCTGTGCTGGAAAATTAGAATTGTTGAAGAACAGAGATGACTACATTTCAAACTTTAAGCAGAAGAGACCAAAATTCCAAAGACTGGGTGCTATGAATTCATTAACACTAGTGACTAAATTTTACAGTCAACAGGTATTAGCAAGTCTGACTTAGTTTTATTATAGTGCCTGTCCCCATCAAAATATAGAGGGTTACAAAGCCAGTGCACAAGAACCTCTCGCTTTTACCATTAGCAAAGGCAATAAGCAGGTGTTTTAATATAGCAGTGCTTTTCAACTGGTGACACTTGGTGACATCAATGTGGTCTGCAGAAACCAAAACRTATCCTTGCAGCAATCCACCCCCACCTGTAAATTACTGACAGACACTCATAGCCTGATTTTCATGGAGTGTCATATAATCTACAAAATATTTTCGCTAAGCCACCTAAGACAGAACTAACCACTTCCACGCTTTTCTCCTAGTGCTTATATCCYTGCCTGTTTCAAAATAAATAGACCAAAAATGAAAATAAGATTTTTATTAGCACAATGTATTTTTACAATCTATGTGCCCGGGATATGCTTGGAAGTCTAATGGAAGGAAAAAAAAATCAAAAAGAACCACCCAAATCATGATGTTCTAGTGGATGACTTTGTAAATATTTTCTGAATCTAGAAATTTAGATAGCTGCTAAAGCACGGGGGCTCACTCTGGCTTAAGAAACCTTAACCTTAAGAAACTCACTTGAGCTGCAGCATTCAATTTACCTTTTCAAAGTTCCCAACACGTCAGCATCAGCAACTTCAGCAAGGTTAAAGTGTCAAAGGTTGAAGTTTAGCTCTGTCCAACTGCTGGCCCTCGGATCTGATAACATGGACAAGCAYACCCCTGTGATCTGACATATTGACCACACACATCTACTAAAGCAGATAATTAGAAGTACTAGACCAAAAGAAAAGGAGCAAGGACAACTTCGATTGATACAAATAACTTCAGCAGTAGCTTCCATATTGTCAGAAATATGCAATAGAAAGCAGGAAGAGAAGCAGACAGATCCAGTTTATATGACAGTCACGGGGAGACTGAAGTGTTGCAAAKAAAGTGTCCTATTTTTCCTGAACCTCCCAGCAAGTCAGACTCAATCCATTCTTGCCTGGGGTGGATGAACGCTGGGGCTCGAATTTGATCCTTAGATCACTCCTTGCTGCTTACACACACTGCTGCTTATTGGTRCAGCAAGGCTCCTCACAGGAGATGGTGCACTCCATGCAAAAGTTTGTCATCTTAACTTTTACCTCTCTCATTAGATACGTAGTTCCCTCTCTCCCCAAAGACTACAAGCACACTCTCAGTGTTCAGCTTTTAAAAAAAGGAGAATGTATAAGTTAAGTGGGTGCCGAAACAGGCAGAGGTGTCAAAATTTAATCCCATACTTAAATTTTTGCCTGCATGACAAAGTGGATCACTATGCATTCATCCGAGCGATGAAAATATCTCCCCATAGTGTTTTTGAAGCTGCTCTCAGCTATGTTTTGTGCTTTCTAAAAATCTATCTGTGCACAATAGTTATGCATCCATATGAGTCTGGTATGAGAGGATTTTAATGCACAGCAGCTTAAGAATTGTGCAGGTTGCTTTTATCTTTTTAGTGTAATTTGATTGCTATACTGTAATACTATTTTCTTAATAGCCTGAAATCCCAAACTATTTCATATGCTTTCTCCATAATCAGGTTTTCTGACCTTCAAGGCTGGATTAAGTACCCACTTGCTAGTTTGACAGAAGATGACAAGAGGCTACTGCCATCTACTCTCTGTCAAGTTTAATCTTATGCCAATTCTCACTAAGCCAAAATGAGATGCTTGGAAGAAATCATAGCAGTAATGATAACTAGTAGTTTTCCCTCTGGACACTGCGTACAAGCCAGACAAAACTATCTGTTTAAGGCAGGAATTACACATGCTAAGTATCTGGCATGTGAAAAAAAAATGACCAATTTTTCTATAATTTGATTTTCATATCAGAATGCAGGGTGAATCTCTGGAAATTATGAAAAGAAACAAATACTCTAACTGGTAGCAGCTGATACAGCCTTTACAATAGTTCACTCCCCGCACACATTCCTCCTATTTTCCCTCTGGACCATTAATCTCTAAATGTGCTTTTTAAATAGCATATTCATCTTGGAGAAAAGAAGAAAAATAGAGTTGAATAAAAGTGTTTGCATCCAATGTGTTCAGCCCTCTTAACATTGACTTAACTTTGTTTTATTGTAACTTAAACTTCTTTATGCTGCTTAGTTTAACTTTATGCATTGTGAGCAATTGCATTAACTCTTACCTATGCGCTTGCGGCTCCAACCCTCCTCCCACAACCCATGTAGATGCTCTGAAATAGGCTATTTGGTTAGGACAGTTTGTATTGAAATAGATTATTTATTGAAGTCTACATACTGTATCCATAGGCACTACTTGGTCTGACTTTTCCAGGTCTACAGTGGAGGTCTAAGAGCAGCCTTCCCMAAGCTCTGGCAGGGCACAGGCAATCACAGCCTCCTTTCTGCCCACGCACTCCCAGTGAAACCCCTCACTAACATGTAGGTGATCACTGCCGGAGATCACAGAGCTCCGTTGCAGATAAGTGAAGTTTGTCTCATTTGGTGACCTGCAATGATCCTCACAGTACAGCAAAGCTAGGATGAGTTAAGCCCAAGGGATAAACTCGAGTCTAAAGACGCTTACCATATATCCTCCTGGTTACTCCTGCGTCTTCAGTGTGCCCTAGGCATCTAGGGACAAGTCCTGTGGGGATGGCTCCCAGGCACACATGAGAGGTGGAAGCATTTGAGGCAGCACAGTCACTATTTTTCTCCATGGCTTTTACAGTAGCAGAACAAAAGAAGTTTGAAGACAGTAGAAGAACAAAAGCTGGCCATGAGCTAGGGTGAAGGAATCTAATAGCAGAGCTGATGCTCCTGGGTCAGAAAAACTTAGYCTGGGTCCTTTCTTCTCCTTGAATCAGGCAGGTGCACTGTAATCAAAGTGAATATGTAGCATGGTTAGGGATGGCATTTCTCATTGGATACAGGTGCAATCAGAGCAGACGGTGTATTAAAAATTGAAAGTTAATAGCCTTAAAATGCAGCACGCTGCACCACAGGAGCCCAGGTAAGACCTCACTGTCCCACCAGGCAGTAGAACTATGAGCTCATCCTTTGAAGACACTGGCAATGAGGGGAAAGAAGCCGAAACAGCAGAGCTGCTTAATGATCTTTATTATAGCTCACTGCAAAGCCAGAAGGCCAAAGCACACACTGGCAATAAAATTTAATATTTAATGACCCTTACTAGATATATATATATATATATATATATATATTTAAACAAAAGTGAAGCCTATTACTAAGCCAAATTCTGATCCCAGTTCAAGCATCTTAGTCCAGTAGACAGAAGAATAATAGCGAACCTGAGAAAATATTTAATACCTAGTGTATGTATATACATACATATATTTATTAAAGAGAAGCTAGCAGCTCATAGTTTTTCTACTGGAMAATAGTAAAGTGTCAGAGAGAAATAATGAATTTTGGCA
This sequence comes from Nothoprocta perdicaria, assembly GCF_003342845.1. Lineage (NCBI taxonomy): Eukaryota > Metazoa > Chordata > Aves > Tinamiformes > Tinamidae > Nothoprocta > Nothoprocta perdicaria. Next base: position 972,471 of record NW_020454117.1, on the reverse strand, counting down.
TGAGTTATGTTTCATCTCATACAACTCCAGAACAGAGGTGTTGCAGCTTAAATGCAAAAATGTATATTTTTTTCCTTTCACAGGCCCAAATCTTACTTGATCTCTGATGCTCAGGAATAGCAATTCCTTAGTTCTCCGAGAGAGCACTTTTACTATAAGAATTTAAAYGCTGGATGTCTGAACTTTGATTTATTTGTATGTTAGTTAGAATTTGTAAAGACAGTGTTCCTTGGAACTACCTCCACATAAWTTTTTGCCTGTAGTTTGTGACTGTAGTAACATAGAATGTAAWGAAACTGAAATAGGAAAGAACTACTTAGAACTCAACCATCTTCTCACCCTTCTTTTTCACTAATTTTTTGGCTTTAAAAAGAAATAAAAGTGAAAAGGAGTTACAAATATTCTACTGTGCACACCTGCTACCTCCGTGSCCTCAGCATATATTTCCTTTTTTAMAAAGAAAATGGTCATTGCATGGTCAATCTAACCAGCAAGATTCTGCTCAGCATTGTGCATAATGGCAAGTGATTAATGTTGTTAGGCCCTCTTGAACAGATTCTTGCCTTCAAGAAACCAAGAGCAATAGAGAGATATCAGGGGGACAATGGCTTGGCCTGAAAAACTCCCACTGCCAGGCCCACTGAGGTACAAGAGCTCAAGTGCTTGGCCCATCTGTACCAAGTCTGTCGTGAGGTTTTCATTTAAACCTCCTTGACCAAACTGGAGCAAAGTTGTTCAYGGACTTGGCCTCAGTGACTTCACTTGAGTTTAAACCTAATCAGCCTCTCATTAAAGACTATTTGGACCAAGGTGCTATTTAAGACCACTTCAGCCTCCAATGGTTGCAAGTCTAAAACACTGAAGACAAACAAGAAATGACTTTTACCAAGGCCTTTTGTAAGAAGTTAGTAAGGAACTTAGGTTATTTTTTTTTCCCTTGGGAGAAATTGTTGTTTAAAGAAGAACATCTGCACCCAGGCTGACATCAAAAGATGTCTCGAACAGTGTGGTAACAAGATGAAATGTACAATATCCAYTCTCTACAGAATAACTTCCCCAGAGGTAATATCTGTGTAGTTGATAAGGAGAATAAAGACTAAGTCTCAGCACACCAGAGATGGATGCAAGCCTAGTCTAAATATTTTCTGTTTTAAAACAACAGTATTAAAAAATAAAGTTCTGCTTTAATTTAGTTGAAAGTTTATCCACTTTGGATTCACCAGAAAAACAGAGATTTATAGGAAATATAAATTTCCTATAAATTTTTTATTAGATGCAGGCTATTAAAAAAAAATCTTTCTGACGATCTAAGGTAAGACCATATTTGACTTCTTTTCAAGAAATTTCCAGTCCAAAGACATGCTATAAGACTATAAAATTAAAAAAAAATAAAAAAGTACACATTCCGAAATATGTTGCTGATWTTATAAATACTGCTCCGCTTCCATTCTAGGTGTCCTTGGAGCACCATTTCTGTCAGAAGAGTCAGCAAATCAGTTTATACGACTTAAACGACAAATTCCATATTCCCAGAGCTACTGGGACCCAAGCAGCAGCCAGAATGCATGGGGATACACTGTGGCTGAGCAGGTATTTTTTCCACCATCTTGCAATACCCACTGAAAAAATAATGCAGAATAGGAATTAACACATAACGGAAACCTCTTGGGACCAACAAGGAAGTCTATTTCTATGTCTATTTGTAGTAAATTACTGTCTCAGTTTACCAGTATTTAGTATCAAAGCTGAGGAAATTCTTTTCTGTTTTGGATCTACTTCAGATTAGCGAATCATGGACGTCTCTGAGAAACACTGCACAATACTACATGGACTTGGGATCCTTTGCCTTTGATCCTTCTATTGCCAGGTAAAATGGACTTTCTTCACAGGGCACTTCCTAGACACCTAATAGTTGCAGGTGGCTCCATAAGGAAAACTGACAAATATAAACAAATAAGAAAAAAATGGCAATTGGAGCCTAGAAGTATAATGCAATACATTAAGAAATCCCACATGCACACACACACATATATATATGCATGCGCACACACACACAGTTAAGTCCCCAGAAGTTAAATGTAGAAAGATATAGTTGGTTTAAAATGCTGACAGAAAGCAACTCCTCAGTAGAAAAATAAAAGTATAAGGGAAAACAATCTATTCCACTCACAAAACTGTATTCAATGTAGAATTAAAGTTTATTTGAACAAAATGGAAAATGAGATGTAGCAGCTGGTAAAAACAGTATTTGTAGATTGGCAACAACTACATGAAATAAAGAATCTCAAATTATTATAGAGAAGTTGCTTAGAACTGTGCTAAAATATACACATATTTTTGAAGGATAATTAAGTCAATTTTAGGGAGCAATTGCTAAGTGATTCTGTTTGACAAGCACAATGCAGAAAATACATATTGCTCCTGAAAAATGTTTTTCACATGAAGATCCTGCAATCCTTTAAAAAGGACAGGAGTGGGTAGCACTAAACTCACAAACCTTCAAGTTTCACTGCTTAAAATACTTATGAAGAAAAAGCAACGTGATCAGTCAAACTTTAGCCACTTGGCTGAAAAACAAAAAACTCGGCTGAAAGAAAAATGGGTAAAAGCTTTTCTCATAATATACTTTGAATATAACTTGACTTTTGCTGTTTTAAAGTYGTTATCTTTTTGACCATGACTATAAATTTCCAGTTTGAAAGTGTTTTCTTGAAGCTCACTCTTCTGTATGATAAGAATGTGATTTGGAGAGTCACAGACTGGATTTCTTAGGACAGCCCTACATGAAAGGTGTTGCCAGTTTTATTCACTCGGAGTAAGAGCAAGGTAGAAAAGAAACAGCTAAAAGGCACAACTGCCCTGTCCTCCTGCCAAGCCTGGAGTCGGGGTCCTTGAGCAAGTGGAAGGAAGCAACAGAATATTATTCCACAGCTTCCAAAATTGATAAGGGCAGAAGCTTGCTTGCCTGGCAGATGTCATTTCTRTCTTACAACTAAATCAAAATGGTTTAGGAAACTTTGTAAGGCTTTCTAGAACCCCTCAAGCCCTCATTTTTTCCAGCAGAAAAATTAGTCAGAAAATGCCTGACTACCTTCAAATATTAGCTGTCTGCTACAAGGGTACGAAGGCTGTGATCCCGACAGTGCCASGCACATTGTAGGATTAATTATGTTTGCAGCATGTTAGTTCTTGTGGTTGTCATATGACAGGAATTAAAGCTGGTTTACAGAAACATTTAAAGGCMCTCCCACTGAAGCAAGTTTATGATTTCAGAAGGAGGCTGGTTAACACTGAAGCTAAAATAAAATTGAAAATATAATACGACAAATTAGCATTTGGAACTTTTACTGATGCACATGACAAAAAGGACATCAGGCTAGAAGTTATGAAAAGGGATTGTGGATAACACAGAATAATGATTTTCAATATAATTGTTCATGATTAGTGGTATTTAAGATACTCAAGCAAGCCTATATAACATATGCAGAAATCTGGTTTAAGTGTTGGTAYTTCTAGAAGGAAATATTTGCAGATGCTTGCAAATCTAAAGATTGAATTTGCCAAAATGATCTTTAAATTAATTTTGCAGATTTTTTTTTTTAAATGCAATTTATTCGATTTTTTTCTAGGGAAAACATCAGATCTTACATGGATATGCTACAGCAGACTGGGACTCACCTCCAGCAACAGACAAGGATGATCAATTAAATCCTACACATCTGTCATATTTGGCAATGTTAGGATATGGCATGTTATGCATTTGCCCCAGATGACTCTATCTTATCCCACTGTCTTGTTTGGAAAGCTTTGCTTTGCACATTTAATGTTTTGGACTTGGACTKGAATGCCAAAAGTGACGGAAGCCACAGCTACAAGTGAGAGCTGCTTTTTCTTACACTGTAGCAGCAGGAGCTGGTGAAAACATTTATTCACTGATCCTTTTCTAATAAAAGAGGTGATGACAAAATATTCTTTATGCCAAGTCCCTGAGTATGGATGTTTTCCAATTCCCATCTGCTAATCTGAATTATTTCRGGACTTCTAGAACATCTTTGAAGAATGGGAGGGGATGGGCGCATCTCAAATTTCTTTCAATGTATTATTAACAAATTCGTAACAAACACTCGTAAGTTTTCAACCTTATTCAAAATTTTCACAAGGAACAAGAGGATCTGAAGATGAGACCAAAATCTATGGCTACTCTAAGGGAAGAACAGGTGAGAAAAGCCATTTTTTTCTTCACTTCTTTCATCTGTGAAGAGTGGGTTATATTTGTTGTGGTTACCAAATCCTTGGTGAATATGAAGTGAATATATGGTGAATATACTGAATGGAATGAATATGAAAAACTTTCAGGATTTTATAAGGAGGAATATTCTGACATCTCAGCTATCTTTACCAYACTACTAGGTATGAAAGTATCCTCAGGCCGTTATTAATTTCCATGCATAGGACAGTGGGCCTGAAGTYTCCATTACTCATTAGCTGAAACTGGAAATTCGTTAAGTACTTGARGGAGATAAATGAGATGTAAATTCAGTATTTACTATGTGGAATCTCACATTCACACTGCTCAATTATGAACTGTTCATTTAAAGATAAGAGGTGACAAATGACGTTCATACTAACAAACCACAACAGCTAAACACACAGCTTTGGCCTGGCTGTTGCACTCCTTTCCCTGCCCATCCTCAGGTAAGAAAGGTCTGTAGATGCTCAACCCTCCCACTGTTCCCCTCAAAAGCAAAGGCAGGCATTATGGAGTTACCAGAGTTCTTCTACTCACAGCAAAAAGCCAGACTGCAAGGGTAAGCATAATTCCTTATTTTAAAAGGTAAACTAAAGCCCAAGGATTTTACTTCCTCCAGCTGAGCRCCTTGCTGCTCTGCCTGATACTGCTGTAGTTGTTGCCTGCTGTTTTCAGCCCAGCCTCTCTAGTGGTTGTTGCTGCCAAGGCAAGCGTGTTGAATCTGCTCAAGAATTAGCTCTAGATTTTATGCTCACCCAGCAAGTTAAACCATAATGGGCATTAGTTCAGGAGCTGAATTACTAATGAATTGGACAAGACATCCCTGGATTGGGGATGACAAAGTCCAGCAGTGAGGTGGAGGTTAAAATGTAGTGCATTTTACCTCATTTACTGTCAGCTCATGAGGTAACTATCCAAACCTGATGAACAATTTTATGGCTGTCAGKGAAACAAAAATAGAGTAAACACTGCCTTAAGCCTATTGCCATGAGGACAGTCTTGCATAAGGTTGGTATTGCAAACAAAATGTCAGACAAARCCAAAGGATGCAATGTGACAGTACTGTTGTATTTAGACATGACTAATTCTTTTAAAGAAGCTGTTCTGAAAGCCAGAGCTTCAATCTGCAAAACCATAGCCTCAAGCTAATGCCACTAATTCAGATAATTAGTCCTGCTGAATTAAATGAGAAGAATTGTACATGCATGAGTAGCAGTGGAGGATGAGGTGCTTATTTCATGTTATCAAACTACATGCTGCTCATGATGCTGAGTAAATGGCTTTCACAGCCATGAATGTTAAACTCCTTCCTCTGCAGGCTATTAAGAACCAAGATTTTTTTTCATTTACCCTCTAAGTTTACTTAGCTTTATTATTAACCCTTTATTTAGATTCATAGTGCTCCAGTACTTGGTACCCTTCAATACTGCCTTTTCTACATACCTTTATGTTGCTCTGCAAAGTCTTATTTTCTCCCCTTCGCTTTTTCCATGCAGCACAGATACACAGGTGCATCAGGACATAGGTGCTTTGCTATTAGAATGACGGGCTGCAGTTCCTTTCTGTGCCTGGAAGTTTTCTGAAGCAGGAGGGGAGCAGCACTGTCCCACTGCACTGTGAAAACTGCACAGCTAGTTTCAGAATATCATRACTTCTTGGAAAAGGAGCATCAGCTCCGAGGCAAGTCCAGCACAAAGGTGATGGGAAAAAGACGGAACTAGTGCTGTAAGTTAGGAAAGAAAGCTGGAATTAGATTCACAAGCTAGGAGGCAATGCAGGATACCCTCTACATACAGTCCTGCGTTCCCTACTCTTTTCTGAGGGCCATGGGTAGCATGTGCTTCTGAGTGGGACTACAGGGATCTGGAATTCCCAGGAGCTCCAGCTGAATAAAGGTGTTCCCTAAYTGTTTTCACTTTGAAAGTGTCTCCCCAAGGAGGCTGCCAGGAGTCTCATCAGATCTGATGATCTGATCAGATCTTTGCCTGACTCCAAGAAGTCAGGCAGAGGGSACAGGAGACCTGCGTGGATGAGCAGGGAGCTCATGGCAAAACTCCAGCAGAAGAAGGCAGTATACAGAATGTGGAAGAAAGAACAGGCCCCTTGGGAGAAATACAGGAACGTTGTCAGGAAATGCAGGGATGCTACGAGGAAAGCCAGGGCACACTTGGAACTAAATCTGGCAAAGGATGTTAAGACCAACAAGAAAAACTTTTTCAAATATATTAATAACAAGAGGAAGGTCAGGGAGAGTGTGAGTGCACTGGTGAACAAGGTGRGTACCCTGGTTACGGAAAATACGGAGAAAGCAGAGCTGCTGAACGCCMSCTTTGCTTCAGTGTTTGTCAGGGGCAGCCCTCTRGAATCCCAGGCCCTAGGGACACAAGAAGTGAGCTGGAGAGAGGAAGGCTTGCCCTGGGTAGAGGAAGAGTGGGTCAGAGAGCACCTAAGGAAACTCGACACCCACAAATCCATGGGCCCTGATGGGATGCACCCCAGRGTGTTGCGGGAACTGGCRGATGTCMYAGCCRAGCYGCTCGCCATCATCTTCGGAAGGTCCTGGAGAACGGGGATGGTGCYGRAGGACTGGAAGAAAGCCAACRTCACTCCAGTCTTCARAAARGGCAAGAAGGAGGACCCGAGTAACTACAGGCCGGTGAGCCTCACCTCCATCCCCGGGAAAGTRATGGARCAGCTCATCCTGGCTGCTSTCTCCAGACACRTGGAGGAGAAGAAGGTGCTCAGGAGTAGCCASCATGGATTCACCAARGGGAAATGATGCTTGGCTAACCTGATCGYCTTCTATGAAGGAGAGACTAGCTGGATAGATGAGAGCAGAATGGTGGATATCGTCTGCCTGGACTTGGGCAAGGCTTTTGACACCATCCCTCACAACATTCTCCTGARCAAGGTTCAGAAGTGTGGSATAGATGAGTGGATGGTGAGATGGATTAGGAATTGGCTCGAGGGCAGAGCTCAKAGGGTGGTGATCAGTGGTGCAGAGTCTGGYTGGAGGSCTGTGGTTAGCAGTGTCCGCCAGGGATCAGTCCCTCAGTCCAGTCCTGTTCAAYTTATTCATTARTGACCTGGATGAAGGGATGGATGCTCCCTGAACGAGTTTGCTGATGATACGAAACTGGGAGGAGTAGCTGATAGCCCTGAGGGGTGTGCTGCCATCCAGAGAGACATGGACAGACTGGACAAGTGGGCAGTTAGAAATCTCATGAAGTTCAACAAGGGCAAGTGCAGGGTCCTACACTTGGGGAGGAATAACCCCGGCACCAGGACAGATTAGAGACTGACCTTCTGGAGAGCAGCCCTGCAGAGAGGGACCTCGGCGTCACGGTGGATGACAAGGTGACCACGAGGCAGCAGTGTGCCCTGGTGGCCAAGAAGGCCAATGGGATCCTGGGATGCATTAAGAAGAGCGTCTCCAGCAGGTCGAGGGAGGTGATCGTGCCCTGGTGAGGGCTCACCAGGGCTTTATACACAGCCCTAGTGAGGCTACATCTGGAGACTGCGTCCAGTTCTGGGCTCCCCAGGACAAGAGGGATGTGGAGCTGCTGGAGAGAGTCCAGCRCAGGGCTACSAGRATGAWCAGGGGCCTGGAACATCTGCCCTGTGAGCAAAGGCTGAGGGAGCTGGGCCTGTTCAGCCTGGAGAAGAGAAGGCTGAGGGGGGACCTGATCAGTGTGTATAAATACCTCAAGGGAGGCAGTGAGGAGGAGGGGGCGGCCTCTTTTCTCTGAGGTCCCTTCCAACCTTGGGCATTCTATGATTCTATGAATCATGCTACAGCCCTTCCCACAGTCACAGAACTCGCTTGCTCCCTCCGTTACGTTGACCACGAAATTTGCAAAGCTTACAAGAACCAATTTACCTCCATAATCTTTGCCACCTTGCTAAAATGAAGTAAATATAGACTGCAGTTTAAAAACCACTGTGTCTGGATTCAAAAGACAACCAAACAGATGCATACTCAAAATGTATAATTATATGAGTCTTATTCTGTGAGAAAACTAGGTGAGAGATTCAAGTGTTGCCTGATATGACAGGAGAAATAAGAAAAGTMAATTCTCCAACAGTAATTACAGAAAAGATTAATACTTTTTTAAAAGCGGAGAAACACAAATCATTCCAAGTAGAGCAAAAAATAGAAGCTACAAAGTCTAAGCAAGATACACATAACCTATGTTACAAATGCTGTACGTGGGTAAGCCCAAAGKATCAAGAAACACCATTTTCTATAAGCTCAGAAAGTAACAGTACATAGAATCACAGAATGCTTAAGGTTGGAAGGGACCTCAGAGGTCATCTAGTCCAACCCCCCTGCACACGCAGGGTCACATGGCACAGGGCGGCATCCAGGCGGGTTTGGAAGACCTCCAGAGAATGAGACTCCACAACCTCTCTGGGCAGCCTGTTCCAGGGCTCTGTCACCTTCACTGTCAACAATTTTTTCCTTAAGTTCCTGTGGAACTTTTGGTGCTTCAGTTTATGGCCATTTCCTCTAGTTCTGTCAGTGTCCACCACTGAAGATAGGCCAGCCCCCTCCTCCTCACTCCCTTCCTTGAGGGGAAACAGAAGAAATAACTAATAATAGGGTTAGGTTAGAAACAGATGAATAGTTTTCTGGGTTGAAATGCTTTCTTCAAACACAAGAGTGGCATCTGATTTTCAAAGGTAGATCTACACACGGTTTCATCATTATGGTGATTCACTATCATATCATCACTATGATTGAACTGGGTCTCATTTCATTTTAATGCATAAAACTTTTGACCTTGTATTTTCATACACCTACTTTACACTTGATCCTCTCTTTCCTAAATTTAAAGTCAAACAGAGGAGACAAAACATTCATTTAACTTATATCTACTGCTGTTATCCCTAGTGCAAACATAARCAAATGGTGTTYATAGAAATTTATATGTTGTCTGATTAAATACACTAACCATCCACCCAGGGCAGGTGTATTGCTATAACAACTCTATGTGGAGTGGGAAATAAATGATTAGTGTTTCGTATCACCCGTAGGAAGCAATGAGATCAGAAGTTAAGAAAAATGAAGAATATAAAATTATACACAATTGAAAAAAGAAGGAAAAGAAATAAACACTCTCTGCATGTGATTAGTATCCTACAATAACAAATTCCAGTATTCTTCTGTTCCAAGGACTGTTGAGGAGATTTATATCAGACATGTGATATCATATTAGGTATAATCTCTAGGAAAAAAAAAATGTCAACTCTTTACATGAGAAGGGAGGCTATCAAGGTGGCTGCTTGCAAAGCTGAATGATGTGTAATGACCCAGGGAGAGGCTTTTCCCTTGCAAGGTACCTTGCAGCAGCATCCCATGGCAGTGCCAGGCAGGCTGCATGCAGTAAGCTGGTTGTCTTTGAGATGAACCCACCGCTCACAGAGCTCAGCCCTTGCAGCTCTGCCCACATGCAAGAGCAGAGCCAGCTCTCCTGTATCAGTGCCAGTGCAGGTGGGACTTGGGACAGAAACGCAATAGACCAGTGACACTTTGCATTCAACCACTTACTCTGGGTCATGCAGCAGTGCTAATGATTTCATGCCACTGTCACTGGCAGGATGGAACAAGCAGGCGAAATCCTGCCTGTGTTAATTCAGCTGTGTCCTGCTCGTGACCGAGAGCTGCTGCACAGCAGGGAGCCAGCACAGGGAAGTCTTAAAAAACACCCTTAAAATTACTGTATTATTAGCAAAAAGGTCAAGGCTTGCAAGGTGCCCTCAGAAAGCAGTCAGTCTGTCACCCTCAAAATGCAAGTAGAACTGTCTAATGATAAGAAAATAACCATAGGAATAAAGTAATATGAAAGGCAGCCACATTGCATGGTGCTGTTTACCCCTGCAGAATAACTGGATAGGCAGTTATTTAGAAAAATATGCTAGAAGAGAATCTGAAGTTTTGTGTGTGATTTGAACGAACCTTCCACAGAAACACTGCTCTACTTTTCATTTTAGTCATGAGCTACAGGGTCACCTCCCCTTAAAATGTGTTTTAGTCTTTATAGCGCTACTTTTCCTATGGAATTCAGGCAGGAGGCTCTGTGTGGAGATATCTACCACAAGCTGATGGAGCAGGCCTGGTAACTACCTAAGTTATACCATGGGCATGATCTGAATTTTGATTTGGTAGCTCAGAAGGCAGCTGCCATTACATTTTACCATAGCTACAAGTTTTGTCTTTGATTTGTCTTTTCAAAGTGCTTACAGAAATGAGGAAAAGTCTGTGTATAAGTATATTGCATAGTGAAATGCAGAAACAGAAAAAGACCCAAGCTTTTACTCATATGTCATTTGAGACTATTACATTTTACTAAGCATTCAAACAATTGAATAAGTCATGATCCTTCGTGGACTAAGAAAACTGTTCTCCTATAAGAAAATAATCTCCTTTTTTAATTACTTAATCAAGGTTACACAGTTCCCTACTTCATCCTCATTCTCTTAATCAAAACTCAGATCTATTTTCACTGCCTCAGTAATCACCAAAGGACTAAATAACAGCCAAACTACATGAATAGATACATTTACAGCAATCAAAGGCTGTTCTGCACCTTTAAAACATTCAGAATCTCAGAATGGTTTGATCTACTAGGTCAACTCTTCCAGGACAGTACAGACAGCAAAAAAAATTACAAAATAACAGAATTACGGGGAAATCACTTTATTTGAAACAAGAGACTTTATCACTAGGACATGCTAGTCCCAAGCCACAAGTGAGACTGAAGGCTTTTCAGAGAACTCCTTAWTTGCCAACTCTCTGTTTCCTAAAGTGAACATCTCTAAGCAATGTGGCTAATGTGGTATAACTGCTGTGGAGTGATGGAGGACAGAGAGAATTCAAGGTGGGCAGAACCTTACTTTCTCGGTCTAMACTAGCACCTGAAATGGCATCCCTGAAAATAAGGGGCCAAGCAGTACACATCATGAAAACATTAGGCACATCTTCCCAAGATCAGTTTATTAAGGCACATTTAATGAGTAAGCATAGATCAAAACAAAATAATGTTGCATAATCTGCTTTTCAGCCAGTTCACTGGGGAGGAAAAAAAAAAAAAAAAGAGATAACTACATTTTCCTCAGAAGCTCACTGGCCTAGCTCACAAGAAGATCATGAGCCAAGTTTTCCCTGAATCTTCTTCCAAGTTGAACTAATCTGCACTGAAACCTGCTAGCTTGAAACTGATGCTACTATTAGTCTGCTAGGGGAAATTTAAGAGAAACATATTGAAATTGTCTGATTGGATTCTGAGCAAAGTCTGAAAGCAGCTGATCTACAGGAACAAGCTGGCTGGCAGAGGGCTGATAAATTCTTTGGATTTGACCCCAACAGTAGCAATCTCCTTTCTTCTGCAAACCCTGCAGCATCAAGATTCTATCAAGTTAAAGAGCTGCGTTAACCATCCTCCAAAACTGGACAACCTGAAGTGTGTATGTTTATGCAGAAATCACCTCACAGCACTGAAGAGTGAAATCATTATCTTCCTAGTACAAGAKGATACAATGTGTAGCAGCATCACCAAACATTATATCCGATGAAAATAGTGCATTATGAGTATTCACGTCTCATTATCTTGCGAGAGGAATGTTATTAACTTGYGACAGCACAAGCCACAAGTTTTTCTTGCTTTACAGAAAAAGAACTTGAGGACAGGCTCTACCTATTTTTCTGGAACATTTTCCTTTTTCCTTCCATTGCTTAGATCTCAGAGCAAGTACTCTACACGGAAAAGATCACTCAGTGACAGCTAACCTGTAGGCTTTTTMGCTCTTTAAACTTTCACGACCCACTAATGAATATATATCACAGCACCTTGTCCAGTCCAGAGAAACTGGCCTTTAAGATCAYGTATGTATTCTCATATAGTCCACAATGATAATGCATTTTTTTCCAGAAAGGTGGGAAAATATTGTAGACTTAAAAAGTGACGATATTCCAGTTATTTTCTTCAGCATGTAAGGAGAACATCCTAAACTAATACACCAGTCCCACATTGTGCTTCCAGAAATAATCAACAATAGCAGCTGCATGAATATTTTGTCAGTAGAAACAAAGTGATGGATCTATGCACACGTTGCACAGGTMAAGTAGAAGGATATTGCAATAAAAGAAAAGTACATTAAAAGTCTATCAGTGTATCTATAATGTGTGAAGTTCACTTCTTGATTTTCATCCCTTTCCTGGGCTCAGTATAAGTGAAGGTTTGAATAATTCTAAGAAAAACAGAATTCTTTTGTCATTTTTTGTCAAATTTTGTCAATTGTTTATATACATTTTATATAAACACATATAATATTTATAAATATAAGTACATATTATAATTGGCTTAACTTTTAAGTCAAAGGATCATATTTTGCTCTACAGTGTTTTGTTGTGATTTTTATTTTATTGTCTTTGTTTCTAAGCTGAATGAGTACAGCTCTTCCTGGGTATTCAGTACCCACTGACCAGCAGAAAAACAACTAAAATTCAGAACCCACAAATATTCATGCACGGAAATTCATGTGAGTTGAAGTCAAGCTGAAAGTGAGCGCTGAAAGACAGTAACAACAGACTACTTGAATTTAATATGCATGAATACGCTTCTGAATTCTCTGAATGACTTGAACACCCAGCAGAGATACTTTCAGGTAGCAGTTGACAGTCCTGTGGCTGAAACTGGCCCACTTACACCGTAATGCCTTTGTTGAGCACTTTCCTGGGGAGATAGAATTAGTCAAAAGGCTGTGAACCATTTTTAATTGTGGAAGACTATCTTTGAAAGACAAAGAGAATGGTTTAAAAATGCATTCTTTTGACTACCTCTCTAGAATGCATCCKAAACTGAAGAGCAGGAGAAGAGGGTGGGAGGCAACCTCTGTACAAATAAGAGTAGGGCCACAGCAGCATTTCCACTTGGGTGACCATTTTGAACAAATTCCAGTGCAATCAGCATGTCCAGCTGCATGCATGTCATTAAATCACTCAAAAGATCTAATCAAGTGTTCCTTTTTTTAAGGTACATTTGGTTACAACAAGAAAGCTTAAATTACATCTGTAAAATATAAGTCACCACCAATGCTTCTCTAGGCTATAATGGCTTCAGGGCAGAGTTTTATTTTGTTCTATATAGCTCCAGTTTGCTTGAATTAAGTGCACAACTGACTTAACATTACGTAGAGTAAGAAATTCCATACTACTATAGCTGTGATACAAGAGGTACTTTCCAGAAGCATCTCAAGTTTTAAAAACAAAATGGGAAGACTCATAAATTTCTTAAGATACACTGACCATTTTTTGAAGTCTTTCTTCCATATTTCCACCTGATAAAACCCAAGTTTCAATCATAAGACCCTCTGTTACCCCTCAAAAGTTTAGTGCTGGCCAAGAGTCCACCCAAATCAGCTGCTGATTACTATAATGCTTAGTTTCAAGAACTGCACATTTTTTTTTAAACTGACAACAGAGGTTTAGACAAGTTTTAAGGTCAGTTTTTGAACTGATATCCATAGAAGGTCCAKAAAATGAAGCCATTTCATGTTGTAAAGTTCACGCTGATTTGTATAGGAAGAAAACTGAGGAAAATGAAGGTGTTCTTCCTTGAAAATTTGTTAAAATTGTTAAATAAGACAGCTAAATAGCAGATATGAGACATGATTTGCTAAAGCAATACTCCCCCAGATCCCTCCAAAAAGTAGATGGAGTCTATATTTAGTGGGAACACATCTTTCCAAATACCTCAGAGGAAAATCTGTTTTGGGAGAGGAGAGTCTAAGAACAAAACAAAATTCTGTGTCTAGTACGAGAGTACAACATTGGTTATGCAAGCTGGTAGGTTTTGCTTTGTCAAGTTGTCTCCAAGAGATGCAACCTGAGGCCTGGGGTGCACAGAACAGAATTGCTGAAGAGCCAGACAGAGAAGTGGCTGCAAGAGGTTGCTGAAAACATAGACATGGAGGCTGACTTTTTTGATTTCATTTTAGTAGATTTACAGCAAATTCCTTTCATTGCCTTGGAGCTTGTATGTTCTAAGCATTTGTGCCGGTATGCTCTGTTTCAGCTGTTATAAATAAATGTTCTTGTTTGGAGTTCACTTTGTCTMTTTTGTACAGAAAGTGATTGCTAGTGAGCCAGTAAGAGCGAAGGTGCTCTACACTGAAGGATTGTGACGCAAGGAATCACACAGAATCACAGAATGGTTAACACTGGAAGGCAGCAAGAAGAACATACCTGAATCCAGGGAGTGTGCATCACAAGAATGAACTTTTTATGGGCTTTRGAAAGAGCAGAGTGAGGAGAAAGTTTGGAGAAACTTGTAGAGTCCCAATACAGATGTCCCAGAAACAGTCATAGCTGGGAAAGGTTCAGATTCTGGCTGAGAACAAAGGAGAATAAAGGCAAAGGCAACTTCTGAAGACAGCCACAAAAATGTGGCTAGAAAGCTTTAATTCTGATGGTGAATGACCATACCAGAGACTACGCAGATTAAAGTAATGCTAAAAAGAAGCCTTCCCCTACCATGAGRTTAAAGTACTGATAAAATCTTTAATAACTGAACTCAATGGTGAGAAGAATTAACTAATTATAGCTTTCTTGCCTTCTTTGACATACATCTACATTTATACATAGAATCATTAAGTTTAGAAGGGACCTTTGGAGATCTTCTAGTCCAACCTGGCTGCGTATGCAGGATCAAAAACCAGAAAACCAGTCAGCAAACTGTATTTCCTAATGCAGGCTTTTTCAAAGCAGAAAGACTGCTCTATGCAGTGTATATAGCATACAATTACATCTGCTTGTTTTAACTGGCATCTCTCTTCACCCTAGTAAAGTGAGATGAATGGCACTGGATGCTAATCTACAAGAGGAGTGAAGTTCAGGTGTGAAGTTATAAACCATTCAGGGGAGCAACCATGTTTGCCTGCCTCAAGTAGCTCTTCACTGCAAATTAATTGAACATTTATCACCTCACTAGGATGAGAGGGCAGGGAATTGCCAAAGATAAGCCCTTCCCAGAGTGCTAATTTAGTCCAAGTCCCAGARTTTGAGGACACATGTTACTCTCCAACTCTGAATGTTTATTCTAAAGTAAAATGGAAGATAAAAGATGTATTTTGGTTTTCTTCAACCAATGTCACACAATGCTTGTGTGACTTGCAAAGAAAAAGGGAAGAAGTCCTCTAGAATCTATCTACTACTATACCAGTAATTCACTAGTGAGTCTATTTGACTATAAACAAAGAAAAAAAATCAGGCAGGAGAAATGACCAAAATAAAATATTTGGAAAAGTTTCYCTCTTCAAAATGTCTGAATTTCTGACCAATTTAATCTCTTTTTCATCCTGACTGCTTCACTGATACTAGGCTTTCTTGCATTTAAATTCCCTCCTCCCTCTCCTCCTTTGGAGTTAGTGAAATAGCCCTGACCTTTGGCTTTTAATTTCATACCACCTGGAAGCAAGACTCGAATTTTCCTTTGACTGCAGTGTGGCTGCAGGCTGACACAGTTCAACAGCTCCTCRACAGCAGGGTTGTGACTGTGCCCTTTAAAACCTTCACCATTTAAAGCTCTCACACATGGAACAACTTTTTTTCCCCCTCCAAGAAACTGGTTTACACCCAAGCCCTCCAAAAGCCATCTTTCTTGCTGCTGGTTCTGACTCACATTCATCTATCCTTTTATTTACTTATATAGGCTCAAGGCTAACGTGGGGAAAGGCAAGCAATTTAATTGCCCAGCGAGCACTCACCACCATGCTAAAAGCAATAACAGCAAGCTGCCATGCTTCTCGCTGCCCCAACTGGGATTAGCAGCCCAGGACAGCTGGGTTAGCAGCCTGGGACAAGCCCAGCAAGAGCTGCCTCCTGGAGAAAGCAGGCAGCACTGGCCTTTGTTTAAACACACTGGAACAGAGTTTTGCTTCCAAAGAAAACCAGTCTCCAAGGGGTTTAGGAAAACCCTAACACAGAGGAAGCCAACCCTGCATTGTTCTCCTCACTGCTCTGCCATGTCCCTCCCAAAGATAGCTCGGTTGAACTTGTTGTCATTGTGCACTGAACAGGAGCACATTGAGGTCTGGCCCACAGTACTTGGCCACCTACATCACYTACAGCTTGTAGCTTGCTGAGTTCCCACCTTGTCTGCTTCTCTGTGAGCAGATTTCACCACAAAACAGAATTCAGCTAAAGGGCATCTGCCTCTCTCCCACCTGAATGCTCACAGCTGATTAAGGTGAAATTAGCTGGGTCTTGCACAAGCAGAACTCTCGAACTGTGTTCAAGAGAAATTTAATATGGAAAGAGATAAAAAGAGAGAAACCAGAGGCCTGGGCTCCTTTTCATCCCTTCATCGGTGGCAGGATTTGCTCTAACCACATCAGGTGGTTGTACCTCTCCAGGCAGTGAAAAAACAGAGCATCTTAACTCTAGTTATTCTGTCTTTGAAAATCTCTGACAACATCCATTGCTTAGCTCTCAGAAAGCAACTCCACCTCAGAAAATCACATCTAGTTAGAGTGATGCTAGAGTTATAGCAAAGAACAAACTCCTTATTTCTTCTTACACCTCCCACACAGTAATGGCAGAAAGATGCTGCCAAAGCATTTCCTACAATGACTAGCAACATGCTCGCACGCCAAGAAAAGAGGGATGTGTAAGAATATTTAAAACTCTAATC
This sequence comes from Nothoprocta perdicaria, assembly GCF_003342845.1. Lineage (NCBI taxonomy): Eukaryota > Metazoa > Chordata > Aves > Tinamiformes > Tinamidae > Nothoprocta > Nothoprocta perdicaria. The sequence goes on along the minus strand of NW_020454117.1, from coordinate 955,530 downwards.
TTGCCTTTGTCTACTTAAAAAAAAAAAGTTCAAAGTTTGAAGGAAAGAGCTGCACTTTTAAAAATTTTAAATCTTAAGCAACTCAGCAATGTCTAAGCTATGAATGAGAGTTACAACACCCAGATAAAATTTAGTTAGGAAAGACTTCCAGATTACCCTATACTGCCACTTGCATTCCCTGTGTTCTGTGTCAGAAATTATGTTGTTTCTTTTGCAATTTAATTGACATTTGTATACAGTCCCATCATTAATTTGTCAAAAAAAAAATATCCCTAGGGAAAAGGGAAGCCTAGCTGTGTTTACCACTCATTAAAAAAAAAAAAAAAAAAGTCATTTTACCCATTTCCTCCCGTTGATAAGCAAATTTCTCCCAAGGAAAAGCAGTAGTAATTATCTAAGATTTAAGGTATGCCTTCTAAAAAACATTTTCTTAAGGCATGTGCAGAAATGGGCAAGGTCAGTGATTTAGAAACAACAGCAAAGACAAGGAGGCTTATGGAAACATCCTTTGTCCAAATCCAGTTTGATAGTGATGAAAAGGTAATAGCTTGATTATCTCTCTATGTGAAATGAATTTATGATAAGACACTTGATGGGCAAGTGCTTGAAATATAAAAGCCTTTCTTATACAAYGGCAGCTTGAGCTGCAGTTTTTCTGTGGATAAACAGAATACCAGTGATAGCAGTGCAGCCCATACCATATTTTGAAGGGATCAATCAATCAAAAAGAAAAAAAAGGAATCCAGGAACTTCTTTCCTTCTTTCCACCTTACTGCTATCACAATAAAAATTTTTAAAATACAATTCTTCCAATAAACCGTATATCTGCCCAAGAGAAATAACAAGACTTCTTTGCCATACGGCACAGAAAAACAAACAACCACAGAGAGACACATAGGAAACTACCTGCAAATACTCAACTCCTAGATGCTCTTTCAATGCTGTTTCTTCTAAAAGGTCACTTCATCCTTGAGCWTCCATCCAGACATTAAATCAATTTCACAGCTCTGGGGTTCCTTGCAGGAAGAAGCACAGGTCCCATGCAAATRGGGAAGTCAATCACCACTCTTACCTTTCAGGATGAGTCGTTTGACAAGGCACACCCCTGAAGCATGGCTTACCAGAGAGGTAACCTGAGGAATATGTTTAGACACACCTGTGTAAGCAGCTACCAGTGACGAAAGTGAAGCAATGGAAGTTTCCCTGGGGCTTTTGAGAATTAAGGAAGACACTTTGGCACAGCTGTAGGGCATACAAGTCAAAAGCAGGAAGGGGGAAATACAGATGCTTATCACCTGATCTTGGTTTCCAGTCCCCCCAGCCTTGCCTAATTCTCCTGAAAGGGACATATTTAGCATAGAAAAAATGATTTGACTTTAAGAGTAGCATTCCCCATTATACACTATACAAACACCACTTCTGAAKATACAGAAAACAGTACAGCTGAGATCAGTTTGGAATTAAGACACAACAAACGTATTAGCGTTGCGCTGAAAGCTTTAGAAAAGTCTCAGTGTACACCACTAKAACAAAGCAAAGTCTTTATGGGCCTTTTCTACTCAAGAACATTCTTCTTTAGGCTGAGCAATAGTTAAAATTTCAGGGAGCGCATGAGGACATTAGCCTGTGCTCTGTCAAACTTTTTAAAGAAAAAAATCCAAAGCACGCTTCTACTTAGCCAGCTGTGCTCGTGTTATGGGACTCACCTTTCTGGTCCTTTTCAGTGAARTTGTTTGGAGGAAGGCTTGACTGAAACCCAGGAAACCCACAAGAAACACCAGGTGTTTAAGGGTGTGAGGAACAGGCAAACTATTTCCTCTGGCAGTGRCTGCTCTGCATTTGTTTTGTCTTCCCTACATGACTTATATCTTAAATGATTTATTTTTAGGTTTTGCTTATGCAACTAGCTGCAGCCAGAGAATTCTAGCTCTCAAATTTACATGTTTTTAGTATTTTTATGCTTTTCACATGAGGCATCCTGTGGTGTAAAAGGCAAAGGAAAAAAGGGGGGAAAAATGAGTATGTTGCCTCTCTGAAGAACTGCTTTAAGATCGTTATTTTTACTCTGCTGCTCTGCTGACTGTTAACCAACATCATAGCAGACTGCCATGCCTGGAAATGTCTCCCTTAGCTTTGCTTCTGCATTGCCAGGGACKGAGGCTCTGCTGCAGAGGGAAGGATGCTCTTTGCTTCTTGCCTACCCTTGGCCCYAAGTAAACATTAGGAGGAAATCGGTCCCAGTGTCAAGTGTTCTTGCACAGGTGTCATTCGTTAGGGTGAAACTGGACCTGCAGAGAATGGCTAGCTGCATGCACTGGATAAAAGCAGCAGGTTCTTTTGGGAATCTCACAGGGAATTTTGTGAGTCAGGCTGTGAAAGGGCATGGGGGAAATGGGCTGTCAAAAAACAAAACAAAAAATCTTTTTCATGTTCAAGCCTTTAGTTATATGCTTCTTTCTCAGTCACATTCCAGTTCATGGAGTTTTATGTCATGGCTGTCTTACTCGTGCGAGGGCTTCTGCGCTCCACCACACTTTGGAAGATATGCATGAACACATGAAATAGCTTGTGGCAGCTTTTTGAAAACAACAAGGAATAGGGCCATATGGAGTGGCATAAAGAGCTAACAGACCAGTGTGAATCCATGTCTGTGAAGCCAATCTCTTTCTCTAGAAAAGATATGGCAAGCAAAGAAGCTGAGCAAATGTGCATCTAGGATACTCCAGCTAATAAATCTCAGAATAAGTGCCACTAGCTTGCATATGCTGCTAGTAAGCTTAAGGACAATTTCTGCAGCATAGCAGGCACAGATCAACTTGTACTATGATAACCCAGTTCTACGTTGCAGTTTGCAGTCAGTAACCGTTCTGGTTACAAATAAGGATTTCAGCTATGGAGAACTTTCCCTAAGGTTTTGATGAGAGACAGTAGCTCTCAACCATGGGCAGCCCTGTTCCTTTCTAGGAGCACTATCTCCTGCACCCTCAGTGATGTGTTAGATAAATATTTAAAATTTCTACCATTTCCACATTGGTCTGCATATTATTTCCATCCCCCATAGACTCACAGTTGCAGACTCTACAAGGAAGACTAGAAAGAGCTGCACAAATGGATCTGTAAATATTTGAGCAGGCCTATTATCCTATTAGTTATTTTTTGGTAAGTGCTAAATTATCCATATATTTGCTATTCTGTTAATTACTGCAGTTTGATTAGCAAATACTGGCATCTTCAGTAGCATAAATCCAACTTTCCAGCATTTCTAACTTAATTCCTAACAGTTCCTAAMTTCTCTTTCTGATAAAACCTGTCCCTTTCTTCAGTGCTGGAAAAGTAAATCTCACAAGTTTCCATTTTAAAAACTGCAGTCTCTTTTACTTTTTAATTAGAAGAACTACTTCCTGATTTTTTAAATTGTCTGAACAGGATCTAAGACTGATAGTTCCAGGATGCAAGAAGGCAAACAAACGAAAAGATCCACTAGGAGTTCAGCACTAGGAGTATTCTCTCACTTTTGTATCAGCATAGAAAAATCCTTCATGCCCCACAGCACCCAGCTGCAGCTTCTCAGTGTCAGAAACCTGACTGTCTCATAAGATACCTACGTTCATTCTCAGAATACACAAGTGGACATTCTCACAAAATCTTGAGTAAGAGTCACTGGTTTCAGACACTCCTATCATGCCGTGTTATAACTATCAAGAATAAAATCTATCCGCTCCCAAAATCTTGAGGCCTTCTCATTTTTATGCTGTGCGGTTTGTTTCCTAAGGCTATGCCTCTTTTGACAGCAGTCTAATAAATCTTTATTGAGTCCAAGCAAATAACAACAACAACAAAAAATTAAGGGGCAATATGCCTTGGTCAGTGAAGAAGAGGGAACACAATCAATCTTAATAACCTCGTTTCTGTGGATTCTGTCCGATTCCAAATGCTGTGGAGTAATAATGCAAACATTGAACTGTCCTGAATTGAATAGAGATAATTCAAGGACAAAAACTGGTTCGTGGCCACTATAGATATTTTAAATCTTCTCAGCAGTTCCTTAAAAAATCTCATTATAAGCTGAATGGGGTATTATTTCTTGTGCATTTCTACAATCCTGTGAGTTTCTTCATTGTTTCATTATGTATGTTCGGAATATGGAGATGTGTTCTCACACATAACCTTGCAGGATATAAGGTATCCATAAATAATTATTTGATTAGTTTATTTGCTAAAAGATCACTTCTGCATGAGATACTTAAACCTTGATTTCACTCTGAGACTATAAAAGGGCTTGGGAGCCCAGTGGCTCCCAAGATGTAACATCCTGCCCTGCAGAAGCCTGATTTTTACTTAGAGCTTCAACTAAGCTCTTAATAGGGACAGAATAGTCTCTAACAATTGTGGCAAATTATGTGCCATTATTAATACAAATGTTTGGCAAAGATAATGGCCAGTCCTGCYTATCTGCCATAGTAATTAAAAAGCTCTAATAAAACAATATTGAGATAAATTTCAGTGCTTTATATTAAGGAGCTTCTCATGGAAAGTCAAATTTTTATAGCATTAGCTCCTACTTGTTAGGCAGTCATTTTTGAAAGCTAATGCCATGATAAATTTTAATAATATGGCTAGTGAACATTTCTATGCAGCATTAATTATACATTTAAAACTCCACAGAAGACACTCGTGAAGAGGGTAAATACAGAAAATATCATGTGCAACCTGAGCCAAATTAAAACAGTTCCTATCTCATCAACAGCRTTTGCATTTGATACAGCTATTCTAGTCCAGCATCTGTACACATTAAATTATCGTCATGCTTCCTTACTTCACCTTCCCTAGAGAGGTCCACGGATCTAGCTGATGCTCTTGTAGGATGTAGCACCTCTGCAGAATACTAAATAATGTTCTAAATACTCTTTTCCCTCATAGAATCTTAATTAGGACAGTTCTATGCTCCCAAGTCACAGCCTGAAGTAGCTGAAGAACCAGTATGGAGTTTGCTCCGTTCACATGGGCATTTACTTATCCTTTTTTACATGCAAAAATGGCTTTCTCATTCTGATTGAGATTTAGTGCAAAACTCTGCCCTGACCAAATTTGCTTGTGCAAAGTTATCTCCATAATCTAATGAGAAGATTTTTACTGGTACCCTAAGGATGATGGATATATGGAATCCCTCACCTAAGATGCTCCTGCTGCTGGACAGCCCGCAGCTTTATTTTTGCCTAGCTGATTCATGAGCAAAGATGTGTCAGGAAATAGAAAGATACATTAGGATACACAGAGAGAGGGGAAAGAAAATACAATCTCAGGGCCAGCAAGAACAAACAGTTGATAGTATTGACCTTAAATTTTCTTCCTAGGTGGGAGACTGTAATAGAAAACAGCTGAGATTTTCACCTTGGAAAGCATCAACCAGAAACTAGTCACCCAGAAAGGATATTAGAAAATGTTGCAACACTGGAAAGCAATGCAGATTGCACTTTACAGATAGGAAAGTATGCAAGATCAATGATTAAATTAATGTGTGTCTCTACTGAAGTAGCTGATTATTTCTCAAGCACTTACAATGTGTTACCTAACCAAAGGCATTGCTGCCTTTGGGGAGAGCAAGGATATTTTAAAGAAGATCATTATTTTACAAGGGAGTACCTGTAAGACCATTGCCTCTAATTCCCACTGTGAACCAATGTGCACATGGCATCTGCCATACTTAGGTTTTGATTTAGAAATTAATGCCAGCACAACTCTGTTCTCCATAAATCAGATATTTCTTCTTTGGCTTAGAGCAACAATACCGCACTCTGAAATAGAACTCAGATGTTGCTATGAAACTTAGTTATGATCTTGCAGTAAGCTCTAATCATAACAGATGCCAGAAAAACTTTAAGCATTGAAAACACAACACAACAATTGTGTATTTTTTTAAAAGATGAAATACAGAGCTAGTTCTCCTAGTTCTCAAAAGCAAAGTATATTATGAGCCATACCACTAGGAAAAAAACTACTCAATTCATAAACGGAAGTTTTTCTATTTAAAATAATGCTGCATAAAAACTGAAGCCTCTGTTGGCAAAGATATCATTGTTAAAGAAAGAGATTCTTTATGTCTAGCATGTAAGATTTTTAGGATTTTTCAGTCACAAAAGAGAAGCTGAGGTTTTCCTCTGAACAGAATTTTGTCATCCTCTAATATTTTTAAGCTTCAGTGTTTTTAATCTGAATGAAACTAAGGCTTTGCACAACTTTTCCGTTAGATGGGTCGTGGCAGGAGGTCCTCAGAAAGACACCTCAAAATACTCCATATCTGTGTACCTGGGTCAGTCATTAGGAGAGCACAGAAACAGAAGAACCCTTATGTAACAAATGCAATTAGTCTGATGGTTTCCTATGTCTACTACTGTACTTATCTCTTTCTTAAGTAGAAATTCCTTTATGGACTGATAATTCCATACCAAGAGAAGTAACACTAGAGTATTCAAGCAAAACATTTCACTAGATACAAGACATTCACTCCCCTCTGTCATTATTCTGGTGGCAGAGAACAATGAACAATAACTGCAGGATCTTCAAAAGATTCCACTAAGCACTGATCAAGTGCAGGTCCCATCTTCCACACAGAAGTATCACAGCATTTGTGATAAATGATAAAATGAAAAAAATATGGAGAAGCTGGCAACATTCTTTGATACGATCAGACTTAGTTATATGTAAAAGGAAATGATAAAGGCCTTAMTGCCTTGGAGTTTGAAACACAGCAGCATCTATGCAGCTCAGTAAGTTCATTAACTGCACCACAGGGTTATGTGCACAAGTGCCTCTTCTCAGGCCTGAAAGGGGGTGAATAAATAGCTTCTGGAAACACATACACCAAATGATCAGTTGCAATTCAGGGTTGCATGGTTGTTACAGCCCTTGAAGGCATCCAGGGAAACCTTCACAGGCCCTGCTTTACAGCACTGTTCGTGTGCAGATTTAAGTGTGATTTCTCCTAGAGCATCTAAGCAGCTCTGAAGAATCTCTCATGAGATGGTGACCTTAACAGCAAGCAGTATCTTTAGGCCTTAATGAAACAAAACTTATTGATAGTCTGTTTAAAGAACTGATAAGCTGATCTCAGGAGTGCAAAACCAAAAGTAGACAAACCAATATTTTCCATAGAAGAAATAAAATTTTCGTCTAGAAAAAAAACTCAAAAGTAGAAAACAAACAAACAAACAAAAAAATCACAAACCAAAACAAATAAACAACAACAAAAAAGGGGTCCTGACTGCACTGCATTTGGAACACCGGATAAATCTATTTAAAAAGTAAGGGACAATGATTGAGAAATCAAAATACTTTCCTTTGTCTTTCATCTTGAAAAAGTTCCTCTTCACCAGAGTGAGAAACAACCCCAATGCTTGAGTCACAGTTAGAAGAGCTACCACTTTCCTCCAGAGCACCTGGGATAGGCATTTTGATTTACGTCATTATTGCCACTTTTAATCGAAACCCATTCTTCTTCCAGTCCCTATCAGAAAAAGGAAGGAGGCAGGTTCACAGAAAAGAGGTTTGTGATACAAGATTAAAAGGAAGTAATTTTGGAGGGGTAGGAAATAGGAAGACAATTCATGAAGAACACTCCAGGAATAGCTCCACACAAGATGCCTTCTTGAGATTAATGAATTTGTTGTGCRTGCTCAAAATTATTTCCATTCACATGGAACAGGTCCAGCTGCTTTCAGCATCCACAGATGAGAAGCAGAAGGAAGCAGAAGAGAAAACAACCATATTTTGTTATGTCCAACAGTTAAAATCACTRGATAGCAAATAAATTGTGCTAAGTGCAATTAAACACAGAATTAACAGCAATCATTTGTAACATAACACAACAAGACAGCTGAGATAAATGAGCAAGGGCTTGCAAGGCATCGTATTGAGAAACTGAATGATACATTGCCAAGACACATGTTTGCAGAAATATGAACCTGAGGTCAAATAACTTCCTTCCTTCTAGCAGTACATGTATTCATTTAAACGGTATTTATGGCTGATTCTAATCCCTTCCCCTGGCTTTGAGAGTGCTACAAAAATGCCTACTATTGTACAACTGCTATTTTAGCGGTATGAAGGGCAGGAATACCAGTACAAATCCAGGCTTAAGGGGCTAATGYTTAGTTACTAACAAGCAGGTTACTCACTCTGAGCAAGTGAGAGGTGGCACAGCAGTACCGCAACTCTAGTTTAGATGACTCTGACCTTTAGAGCTCTGTTAATGACAGCAAAACCGTAAGAAAATAATCTCCATAGTTCCCCAAATGCAGGCATGGTATGTCCATGTGGTACCTTGTGGGCAGATGTAAACTTGATCAGTTCGTGCTCCAAAGCACTGTAATCCCAGACCTGGGTGGCCTGATTAATGCAGTCCACTGATCGGGCTGGTGGACACTTGGCTCCTTAGMAGGTCTTATGAGCTTGAGCTCATGACTAGAATACAGGCACCCAGCTTGGGTCAGCTTGAAGTGCTAGTACAGCCAACAAACTTATGCCTGAAAGATCTCATTTAGGCTTTCTCACAGTTACAGCTACATTAGCTTTCCTAGGCTCAGGTGCTTGCCCTTTTTATATCTCCTTGGTCTGTTGCTATAACAACTCCAGTGTCTTCCTCAAAAACTAGTCAGCAATGGTGTTGGCTGAGACTTTGGTCTTATTATTTCTTTTATTGCATTTCAGTGATATTTTGACTTACCGTGCTTTAAGGGCAAACTGTCACCTTTCATTGGACAGTAAGTCTCAGACACAGAGAAGCATTATAGCTTGCCCTGGCTTCCTTGGAGCGACTGTGATCGAGACCCTTGTGTATGGTAATCACCTCCCAGAAATACAGACTTTGGTTACTGCTATAGTCTGCATCCAGACCTAGAAACTGACTTGCACTCCTGGGGAGTATGTAGGTAGACAGATGGTCTGTGCATCTCACATGGCAAAAAGATGACATGAATAGCCTCTAACATGAACATGTTTACAAGCTACCTAACATGCTATTTTTGCTTCACCTTACAAAGTTACAGTCATTCCTGCTCAATGAAAGGGAGCACCCTAACCTTCGGGTTAGGAAAAGATAAAGAGCTTGAGACCAGTTACATCCACAGCACGCTCCCTTTGTGCAGTGTTTAGGGCTGTTCCTTGAGAATACAACACCAGTTTGGAGGAAGCACCTTCCAATATCACTGCTTCATTAAGTAGGAGCTGTTGTTCTTACAAAAAACAGAAGCACTGTTCAGTCTTCCGCTTTTGGCAGTGTTTTATTTCTCTCAGTGTCATCTACTGTGTTAATGACACTGAGATATGTTCTCTATTTCAAAACACATCCATACCACAGACTTTCCATATTTTTTAATCTTTGAAGGAAAGGCCAAACCTAAAACTTGATTTCTAACTCCTGACATGAGAAGACTGGCAGAAGACTTTTGTTAACAGGTAAGAAGACAGAACAGCTTCTCTTAATGAGACACAGCAAGCAAGGGCACAATGTAATTTTGTTTCCTTAGGATTCATATTTGGTCATTGCTTATAGATTTTACAGAAATCCTGGTTAAAAACAAGCTAGCCTAATTTCATTTGGCTTCTATGTGTTCTCTTTTCTCCTAAGGAGGAAAGCAGCTGATGGGTAGGGAAGGGAGAATGGGAAGCTGAATGGGAAGGGAGAATGCATGGAGGAAGGGGACAAGCTGTTTTCACTGGTGGCCAGCGATAGGACGAGGGGTAATGGCCACAAGCTGAAGCATAAGAAGTTCCGTCTCCAGGTGAGGAGCAACTTCTTTACTGTTAGGGTGACAGAGCAGTGGAACAGGCTGCCCAGGGAGGTTGTGGAGTCTCCTACTCTGGAGGTCTTCAAAACCCACCTGGATGCCACCCTGTGCCACATGCTGTAGGTGTGCCTGCTTGAGCAGGAAGGTTGGACTAGATGATCTGTAGAGGTCCCTTCCAACCTTAAATATTCTGTGATTCTGTGAATCTGTAGAGACTGAAACAAGCAAACTCAGTCCCCATATTAAGCATTAATGGAGACAAATGCCAGGTTTAGATGTCAACTGCAATTTTTCATTTCTTGCTGGCAGCAGAAGGTTACATATAGTAAAGACAAAATGTTAGGGTATGAAGTGCACTTGCGACTCTCCCAGCCCTACAGCAACTTTTTAAAAAGCTTTTTGTTTTCAAAAACTGATTTCTTTCTGCTGCTTCGATTACTCCATGTAGTTTTGTCACAGTTGATCTTTATTGAAGTTGAAGACACTGTAAGAGAAGGTGCAATTTTATAGTAATGGTAATTGTTCCGTAGTCTGATCCACAGCAAGTGCCAGCATGCAGAATAATGTCATGTGCTCGCACATGCTGTGGAGCATTAGATTGACACAAAGTGCTATGTGTTTCCCAGTTTGTTTTGACTTAGCAATACAGTGAAATCCTCTTCTGCTGGAGGCATTTTTCTACAAAACAGACATGAACAGAATGTCAGCCATAACCATGACTTCAATTTACACAGTGGATTTTTTTTGCACAGCCTTGAAATTTTTCTGTGTATAGCATGAAGATGGGGAATGGTGTTTCACTTTGTTGATTTCACTGCAAGCATGTGTTGTTGAAAAAAAAACTGTTTTTGTTTTGTTTTTGTTTTGTGAATCAATATGATGCGAAGTGAAGGAGGCCCTGAAGCCCCAGGCTTCTGTCTGCACTATCAAATGTGGCACCGCATTAATACTTTCTATGACTATGTGAATCACACAAGGTTGCTGTGATACACAGATTTTGTATGTTGGCTACTCTGGTAATGATGGGAAGACACAACAATTTAAAACCACCAAAGTTCTCCCAATGCTTGCCTTTTGGCAACAACTCCCTCCGCATGAAAGCCTTAAGTTCTAGTTTCCCTCAGCTGTAAGTTTGCCTGCCCAAAACCCTTTGTCATTCTAGAATGGTTGATTAATGGAATATCTGTTCTAAATCAGCAACTAGTAATGGAAGGCATATGTTCTTTTAATTGGTATTATTTGCCTTGAGAATGTCTGTCAACTTACTCTTTGATAATAAGATGCTATGTTCAATGCCCTGAGACATTTCACAGACACATACCTGCTGAGGGACTGTGACATCAGGGGAGCGAGGGGGACAGTGCTATGCCCCTAATGAGCTCAAGAGGGCCCATCATGTTTACCACCTAGTACCTGATCTGCAAAGTTGATATAAGTCTCTCCAAAGTATAGAGAGACTTATATGTCTCTCTGCAGTATGTCCAGCAAATATATCCAATATTTGCTTCCTGGAAAAAAGGACTAGATAGTTTCTTTTTTGGTCAATGTATAGCTGATGAGGAAGGAAATGAGAGTTACACTTGAACAAAGGTAGAAACCCAGCAGACTTCAAGAAAAACAAGCGAATACAAAGGTTAACAGTGATGACTTGAAAGAGGTTACATTCACTGGTAATTGTAAGCATACAGGAAGGTAACATATCCATGGCAATTTGAGTCAAAGATCACTTTTAACAGGTTGCTAATACAAAAGATACCTTTATATTTGACCTTAGTGTAGACAGATTAACAAAACATCTTTTATTTTACTTCTTAGGCATCTTTTATCAGTATTTTTAAAACATTTGGTATATATTAGACATTGTAAATGATCTTCTACTGACAGCTAGCTCAGCTTAATCTGCATTAAGAGCAATTTCTGGGTGCTTGCTTAGCAGCTCTGCTGTTCAAGACTTTGGTCAGGCAAGTAATACTATAATGGTGAGTGCTATAGGGAGTATTAGGAGAGAGATAACATCAGTTTGGCAGCCAATCTTTCACATATGTACCAAGTAGTAATGACACAAATGTTAATAACAAATAGTGAGCCTTCAGTTTCTGAGAAGTAATTATACTCTGCACATACTTTCTTTTAATAATTATTTGTAATGATTTGCTTATAAACCTTGCACTGAGGAAACAAGTATGTATGAGAATGAGGGAGGAAGAGTGGCTGTTATGAGGGATGAGCCTGGATTAATATTTCAAAGAAGTGAAAAAGGACTAAGATCACCAATACTGTTGTCTTCATTTTGTAAAAATAAATATTATTAAAATAATAAAGCAATGAAGTGGACCAGGATTTTACAATAATGTATTGTAAACATTGACTGTTAGATATTGATGTAACATTGACTAATACAATTTCAGTTTATCTCAAATTGTAGCTGCCTTTGTGAAAAGATTAATGTAGGTAAACAATTTTGATATATTAGATAGAGCTGACCAAATTAAACTCAAAATGTCTTAAGAGGTCTTTTTCTTAATAGCAAAGCCATTGCCCTATATATGTTTGATGGGTCAGGGCAGTATACCAGTCTGAATAAAAATAAAGTATATTGCCTGCAGACAAGTCTTATTGTCTCCAAAACACTGCACACCTTAAATTTTCTGTTTTGTTCAGCAAAATTCAGAATTGGTACCAAGTATCCACCTAAGAATTACAAACTGGGTCCACAAATGACAGGCTAGTTAAGAAGACAGTATGAAGTTCTAGAAATGCTAGAGAACAAAGAGTGAATAGGAGTGAATTAATTTCTTCTTTATGAAGAAATTAAAAAGTTACTTATTTTTAAACTGAAAATCAGAACAGAGGACAAAAAAAGTAGGAAACTGAAAAATTAAGCATAGAAAACTGTACATTAAGCTATTTTGCCCTCATGAAATATTTTCCTTTCCTCTTCAGCTGAAAACCTGTCAAAATCATAGAAAAGAAAAATCAAAGCCACAACACAATGTATAAGCTGATGGTCACATCAAAAAGTTAAGCATTGTCTGGTTTTAAGTAGGTAAAAAGCATTAAGTGAATGGTCCCATCATGGTTCATGGGAGCATAAGAAAGCAGGAAGTGCAAAGGCAGTGAGAATTCTCCTGAGCGGATTGAAGGAAGCAGCACAGAAATATATAAAGGACAATTTAAAAAAGAAATAGTAGTGCATTGGCTCTAGAAATTGGCCATTGCCTCCCCATCAAAGAGGCGTGCATTATTGCTGTAACTTTTTGCCTTACCATTATCAAAAGAAGCAATGGAATTTATCTTCCTGGTTTAGATTGGGCCAGAGAAAAAGACTCTCAAAACTCACGGAATTCAAGCTGAGTAGAATATTTAGAGCAAATAACGTCTTCCAAAATGTGGTTCTGAAGATACCAAAACATTTTCATGATTTAAGTGTAAAGAGTATTTTCATGATTTAAGTGTAAAGAATATTTTCAGAATACTGTAAATTGAGAACAATCAAAAAAAAATCAATCTCTGGAAATAAAGTGATAGAGTTAGATAATGCTGGGTTTAGAAGTAGGATTTTTTAATTTTGATATTGAGATAAAATAATGACATAAGCCTCACAATTTAATGCAAAATGAATCGTTTTGTTTCTAGTGAAACAATACATCTGGACTTCTGTTTTATTTTTGCAGCCTTACCACTTTTTGCAATTCCAAACCACATTTATTTGTAAAATACTGTGATTTAAGAGAAACAGAACAAAAGAAGCTGTAACAAGCGGTAGAGAAAACAGACTTTGAGCACTTTGCAGACTGAATGAGGAAGGGCCAACGAGAGAATCTCAGTAGCCCCTGGGAAAACTTTGCCAGCAGAATTAAGGAGGTTGCTTATTGCTGCTTCTACTTTTCAAAACCAAGTTATAGGGATAATTCCCCGTCAGTAGCAGTGCACTCTGTACCTTCATCAACATCAAGAGGGAACCAGAGCTTTTGGAACTGATTATGTTCTACAATTGCTTTCAACGAGTGACATAAGTGATATTCAGAGTGGGAAGAATGCTTGCCCAGTTCCAGCACACTTGTAGGTAGAGCTAAAACAAACAGAAGGTTGTTTCGTTCTGCTTGTCTTGTAGCAAAAGTGGTCCCAAGCCATAGATGAAGAAGGGAAGATCTGGTATGAACCGCCAGCAGGGCCACCTTAGAAATCTAAGTGATCATTTTCTACTTCTCAGATTGTAAAATAGAAATAACAGCACTTGAGTTTTTCAAAGGGACAAGCAATCGTGATTTCAAAGCACTCAAATGGGAACCATATAAATCCTAAGACATGAAAAATATACAGGTATGAGCAATGAGTTGGTCAGTATGCCTTTTCTGCTACAAGAAAAAAAAAAAAGAATTTCTATTAACATTAACATGAACATAACTAATGCACTGTTGAATTATTAACCTGTATGAGCATGTCAAAGTGATTAGCGCTCATTATTAAGGTCTCCATCCCAGCAAAATTGTAGAAAATATTTCAAAATATAATTTGGCACTTTCAGACTAGCTAATTAAAGAATAGGTAATAATAGTAGTAATGGAAGAATAACCAGGTCTGCTCACAATAAATCCAAAGATTCCTTGGGAGAAGGAAAGGAAGAAACCAGATTCCCAGATCCTGCAGTAATTCCTGAGTAGGCTCTGCATGGAGAATTGCCATCCCAGCTTCCCCACGGAAGTTCTCTTGTGATGGAATACTATGAAGAAAGGTAGTAATAAAAAGGTGTTCACATCTTCTACTAACTGGCATCCAATCCGAAGCACGTGAGGTCATTTGTGTGACAGTACAGGCACGGAGTGCTGTGGCTCAGTTTCTCCCACTGCTCATTACTGGTGTGGGGCAAGAAGAGATGGGCTGACAACAGAGCTGCCACCTTAGCAATGGGGCTTTGGGAGCAGAGAAAAGCCCAGGACTAAACTGAGCAGCAAAAAGATCCCGCTTACTGCATTTTCTCCAGCCACAAGAGACAAAAGTCATGGACACAGGGAGGGCAGGAAATGTGGCAGAACACTAGGTTAGTTGAATACAGCTGTGACTGCAAGACGACATCAGAATGTAAAAGAGACCTTATTGTTATTTTTATTTTTTTTTTAAAAAAAAAGGTCCAAAGGTGGAGAGCATGCCAAGCCAAGACATTTTACATCTATCTGGGGCAGTGATATATCTTTTGTGACTATCCTGTCTTCCGGTCTGCCTGTGACATATAGTCACAGTATAATAGACCAGCTTTGGTTTTAAGAAGATGTGGGAATTTCAGACAGAAGTCAATAAAAACTGAAAGATAGACTTCAGGATCTGAGCACAGTAGCAGCTACCGCTATCTCACAGATGAAAGGCTGCCATCAATAAGCACCCTGATTGTGAACAAATCCTCTTAACAAGACACATTACACTATCTGCTGTAGCGCAGACAAATGCAAACATACCGTTTGTATCACCTGACCTAAAATAGCTTTTCCAATCCCCGAAGTTCATCCTGTTGGACGCAGCATGCTCTCAGAGGACTAGAATGCTTCAATCAAATATTTTTGAGATGCAGCTCTGTGATAGACTCTTAACACAAACATAGCATCCCCATTTTAACACTTCCCACAATCATGTCATATCTGATCACTCGGTTCTGATCTTTAAAGAAGATCTACAAAAATGCCTTCCAAAAAAACCCTGGAACTAATACTTTAATCTCTACTGGTCACTAAAAAGAAGGGATTCAATAAAGATATTGATTTTATGGCACAATATATTTTTTCCCCCTCCACTAACCTTTCGATGTTTCATAGGCTACAAATTATTTTTTCCTCTCTTCACCTTGGAGAGATGACTGCCTCACCACTTCTGTCCATTCTACATGTACTAGCTACCTTTTCTTTCAGAGGTAGTTTAGTTGGCACATACCTGATCAATTGCTTTCAATTTATATTTGGCTTAGAAGTTTCCTAATTCTCTTTCAGACCAGAGGAAGGATACTGTGCCAGGCAATTTGTCTGCCTTTCCAGTTATACTTGTTGGTTCACGAAAAGATGATATCTCAGTGGACAGATCCGGTTTTGCCTCTTGTGTTCAAATGACTGTTTCTGCAACAACACTAGCACATCTCCTTTGTAAACACCTCTCAAACTGGCAAGCTAAGAGAATGCAATAAATAAAGCACACCAAGTTAAATAAGATATGAGACATGAAAACATCCTGCTCAGTTCAACAGCAAAGTGGATCAACATCTGGTGACTGAATCTTAAATAAGGGATTGATATGAAAAGCACACATGTAAGCATGGGAAAACTTGCATGAAAACATATTTGTTTCTTTTTCAAAAGCACTAGATGATTATAATAAGAATTTGCTGTCTCTAGGCAGCTTCATGAGAGTATTGAAGTGATAGCTCTGCCTTTCTATAAAACACTATCTAACAGACTGCATTGAGATAGTCTAAAAAGAAGCACAGAGACAGCATGTCTTGAGGCACCTCCAATTGATTCAGAAGGATAAAGGTCCCCTGTGGGTTTTATGTCACATCAGCCAACATCTTCCAGAGATCTGGGATGCCCTAGGTCACCCAAAATTGCCCTAGATGTTAAGGTTATTGAATCTCATCTAAGAAATCTGAAAGTTAGGAAGACTTCATTCAGACACCTCTTTGGTTAGACTCAATAACAAAGCCAAAGCCTATCATAAATATTCCAATGCTAGCCAAAAACATGGCACCCACGATGAGGGCCTCCATTTCTTGAGCAGCAAATCAAGAATATGATCTCATTTTGTCACCAAAGACAGCCCTGGGCACTGCTCCCAAAGTACCTGGTCAACAGAACAATTTTGTGAGGCAAAAGTCTCCCCTCTTTACTGACTTCATACAACCATGAATGATGAAATCAGGTAACATATGGTCAGACACCTGAAACCTGCCTGTATTTGTTTCAGAATAGTGGTATTTTTCATCTTAATACTTTTTTTCAGACAATAAATTATAAATGATTATAAATATAATCAAAAATTCCACAAATCTTCCTTAATAGCTTTAAATGGAGAACACCACTGCATATATCCCTTGTGAATTTTGACCATATTTTTGGTCTTTCAAAACAAGTGAGCATTTTAAATAAAATAGCAGCAGAAAATAAGAGAATAATAATAATAATAATATATAGTAATTCTCTCTCCCTCTCTCTCTTTTNTTTTTTTTTAATGAACAGTGTCTTTTCATACTTAGGACAGTTCCAAATTACCAGACAAAAAATAATCCAAATATCTCATACTATGTTACAATATGGTTGTGATAAAATAAAGTTTTGAGGCAGACTTGATAGGATTTCCAGGATTCTAAGTACCAGAGCAACCAATGGGACATTTTCTGACTGAAATTTGTTAGATGCTCTAAGTGAATTACCTGTTACCTCCTTTGCCTCAAAAATTATTTTTGCCGTTTGGTTATTTTGTATCTTTCAGGAGTTATTCATAGAGAGTGGATATCAGAAGTAATGGCTGTATCAAACTAAATCTTATAAATACAGGAAACAAATTTTGATATTACTTGGCAGACACAAACAAATTAGAAAATTAAAAATCTTTAGCACCATGTTTTGTTGGCATATAGGTATTTATTTTTAGACACAGAAGTTATTGCTGAACATTACATACACTTTTTTTAAAAAAAGATTCCTTTAGAATCCACACATTCCAAGACTGTAAAATATGTAAGATTGTAAAATATGTAATACTATCGTACTACTTGAAAAAAATATTATACATTGATTTTTTAAAAAACATTAAGAAACTTTATCTAATGTTTCATGGACCCTAAAAATCCTAAAAACCTAGAAACACCCAGGAAACCATCTCAGAATACAACTTATCCAAAAATCCAGGTAGCATCGTAAGTGACTTTACATCTGCACACCAGCACATCTCCTTTCCCATGTCACAACGTCCACTCAAAATTACGAAGTTTGCAACTTCTTTGCTACCTGCCACAAACTTTACCAAAATGATTCAGCTACTTGTTGCTTGCTAATTGAAGGAAGCAAACTGAAGGGAATAATCTCTTCATCTTGATTTATTTAGCATACTAGATGTCAGTCTACAATTTGTCGGTCCTTTGATTAGTAATGGAGGAGTGAGAGGAACAATTGATTCGACTTTTTTCTCATGTTGCTCAAAATAGAAAATAACCCTGTTGACATCAACAAACCATCCAGCTTTTCGGCGTTTAATGATGTTGCTGCTGTCTTTCCTGCACACGATGGCCTAAAATGAACCCAAAGTTTAATGCAAAATGTGGAGTCAAAATCACACAGTACAATAGATAGGAAGGTTGCTGAAGACCACTCGAGCTGTGAAGCACGATTTTGGCACCAATCCACCAAAAATGCTGGATAAGTGAGACTGTGTGCTCATGACCTATCGTCTGAGTACAGAACTCCTGCTTCCAGCTGACAGTACCAGGAGATAAATGCTCCCTACCTGGTGAATGAATGGATTCAGTTAAAAATCCTTACTCTGTATCACTGTGTTACACTACTATTTCATACACACAGAAAAAAATACCTTCTTCATGTCTTCATTTGGTGAGACACCATGGATAGCTTGTATTCTGGAGGGAAGAGGAACAGCCCTATGAGTAACCAAAGTTTGCAATATGCAGGTCCTAGCAGATTTAGCTGAGGTGCTTGAGACTTCAGTGTCCATCAGCTTATTCTCCTCCAATGATTAGTAAATCATTGCCATGATTTGTTGCTTTATCCTAGCACAGAGAGGGAGCTGGTGCCTGTGCTTTGGCCACACCAGTCCGCAGCAGGAGCTTGGAGCACTGGCCCTGGCGCAGGTGGAAAAGCGGCAAGGTGAAGCTGCCACCACTGGCCTGGCCTCACTACTCTAGAAGGAAGAAATACAGTTAACATCAGTGAGCATTCTTAGCCCTTTCAAAAAATTGTTTCTAATATCAGCTGTCTTTAATGAAACAGCAGTGCACATCCAGAACAGGAAATAATAAAAACTTAAAACTTTCTTTGAGATGTATGGCTAGGACCTCTGGCTCACCTCTGTAAAAGCACCTAAGACCTTGAGAGTTGGTTTTGCTAACTGTCTTTGACTCTCTGCCTCTGTCTCTCTGCATACTGGGGAAGCTTCCAGCAATAAAAATCTATTCAACTTTTTCTCACATTATGGTAACTACAGATATTTTAAGTTGTAAGCACTGATTTGTTAGCTAATGACTCAGCTTTTAAGACCTTCTCCCCAAGTCTGCTAAGTTCTGTTTTGTCATAGTGTGAACCAAACATCAAAAATAAGATGAGATGCTTCAAACTACACACAGAAACATCAAGGTCAAGGCAGGCAGGAGCTTTGATCTATAGGAACAGAAGAGATGGGAGCTAGCAGAGTAAGTGAAAAAAAATAAGAAAAGCAGAAAAAAACAGTATTAATAAATTTTAAAAAAGACTAAGTTTTTTTTTTTTATTTTATTTTATTTCTGCATGCTGGGTCAATGAATTAAGCTCTCCTCTTTTTAATAAACAAATTTTGCACTGTTGCTCAGCTTCCTTGTTTGAGTCCTGCATGATTTGCATCCAAAATGAATCCAAGGTGTTCTATGCATGATCCAGGAGCAGCAAGGATAAAAATAAGGCTTTCATGCATTGATCATTATCTGTTCTCAGGGGCAGACACCCTAATGCTCTCTCTTAAAACCCTTTTCCCTCTCCAAGTGCCGATCCCTGTTCTGGGAGTGGGAAGCCAACTAGGGCATCCCCACATGCTATGATTTCACCTTTGTCTTTTCCCTGTGAACTGTCTTTGGGCAGAAACTTCCTCCCTCTACTAAAGCACAACTCAAAATCACTTCATTTACCTGTCATTGTCCTAGGCAGAATGATCTCTCTTAAACCTTGATGTTTCAGAAGACTGCAATGATCTGACTGAAATGAAGAGAGATTGACCTTTGCACCCACTTTTGCCATAGCTTAGAAGCCTCTAATACATAGCAAAAACTGACACAAATTTGGGAGGCAAACAGGAAGGCGAGTTAGTTTGGGGGCTATAAAGGGCAGAACTCCAATGGCAATTGCATGAGTTCACTCAAAAAAAAAAAAGAGAACTCACTTAAAGAGTCCAGCCACCCCAAAAACATGCAAGTCAGACCAACAATATTACACCTGCAGTAACCTTAAGCACAACGGAATATGCTTTTCTAATACATATATGCATGTTTATGTGTCTGCCTATATATATAATTAATAATATATACATTTATATATGTGTTTGTATATGCATTCTAGAGTCTAGACAGTAAGCAAGAGCAACTAGGAATGTTCACCTATGGGAAGAAAATCTTGCTTAGAATTACTAAAAAATGGCAGAATGATGGAAAGCTTAAAATTAATGGCTAACACAGGCTACAGAATGAGAAGGGAGGTGGTCTGGTGGTCTGAGGCTTTTACCTGTCACAGTGTCTTTACTGGTTTTAACTTCATGCTGCACTATGGGATTATTTTTGCAGTTGGCCCTCTCTGTGTTGAGTCAGGGAATGTACTATGGAATGTTCTTCTCATGTGCAGCTCAGGGTTTGAGCTTTCCTCTGGTTCTTGAAGTGTGTCGAGAAAGCACATTCAAACTTCTGGGATGCCCAAAGTCATCTTGGATTGCATACACTCTGATGAATTTGTTTGTAACTCAAATCTATATGAATCTATTTTTATTGAGAAAATAGGGGACCCTTAAACATCCTAGGCTTCATTTTAAGATGCTTAGAAATGCAAAACATATTCATCTCAGCAAAATAAAGAGGTTAGTCTGAAAACACAAAGAAAAGGCAAGAACTACTAATACAAAAATAAGCCTTATGTGACTTCTCCCACTACCAAGGCGTGGTTTAAAGAGTCAAGCGGCATTTGGAAGAGCAGAGCCACAGGCTCAACTGCAAGACAGAGCCCTCTGTATCAGACCTGGGTAAGACTGAAGGGATCTTCTCTCCAGGGGCATCTGAGCATAAATAAAATATCCATGCACCAACACCACTACTCAGGTACTTTCCCCTGGTATTTTTTTCACTATTTAATTTCAAGAAAATATATTAACAAATGTGATGAGCCTCATCTGTGAAACATTTTTCAGGCATGTCTAGGGGTTACACAAAGCTTTGACATATTGATTTCTTACGCTGTGCTAGAAAGAGAACTGAACTGTTATTTGCCAGACTTCCCGTGCCTCAGGCACCACGACTGGCACTGCTGCATTTTTCATCGCCCAATTACAGAATCACAGAATGGTTGAGGTTGGAAGGAGCCTCTAGAGATGATCAAGTCTGACTCCCCTGCTCAAGCTAGAGCACGGGGCACAGGGTGGCATCCAGGCAAGTTTTGAAGATCTCCAGAGGAGACTCCACATCCTCCCTGGGCAGCCTGTGCCAGGGCTCTGTCACCCTCGCAGTGAAGAAGTTCTTCCTCACATGCAAATGGAACTGCCTGTGTTTCACTTTATACCCATTATCCCTTGTCCTGTCACTGGCCACCACTGAGAAGAGTTTGGCCCCATCCTCTTTACATTCTCCTCTCAGGTATTTGCACATATTGATCAGATCTCCTCTCAGTCTTCCCTTCTCCAGGTTAAACAGGCCCAACTCACTCAGTCTCTCCTCATACGAGAGATGTTCCATTCCCTTAATCATCCTGGTGGCTCTTCTCTGGACCCTCTCGAGAAGCTCCACATCCCTCATACTGGGGAGCCCAGAACTGCACACAGTACTCCAGGTGCGGCCTCACCAGAGCTGAGGAGAGGGGCAGAATCACCTCCCTTGACCTGCTGGCAACACTCCTCCTGATGCAGGCCAGGATCCCATTGGCCTTCTTGGCCACGAGGGCACACTGCTCACTCATGGTTAACTTGGTGTCAACCAGRACTCCCAGGTCCCTCTCCGTGGAGGTGCTTTCCAGCAGGTCGACCCCTAATCTGTACTGATGCCTGGGGTTATTCCTCCCCAGGTGCAGGACCCTGCACTTGTCTTGCCTTACAATTTATAAATATATCAGAGAAACCATTATCATTCAGTTGCTGTGTTCCCACACTTTAAATTAAACTAGCATTACAGATGACCAATTGCCACATGGTATCTACATTTTCCAATGCAATTTTGCATTATATATAGCACTTACCTGCTTAATTTGGATCAGATTTAAAAAAATGCTCAAGCATTAGTGTTGTAACTAATAGAAATAAAAATAAGAGATAGGTAATCTTTATCCCAGATAAGAAAATACCACCAAGAGAACTAGGCACATTTATCCTTATACTTCGAAAGTAACATATAGAAAGCAAAATTCATGGTTGATGTTCAGCTGCAGAATTATTGTTGGACATGTCAGACAGCTAGAATGCAATATTAGAGTGCCAAAAAAAAAAAAAAAAAAAACCCAAAACACAAAACACACACACACACACACACATACACACACACACACAGAAAATATACAAATTTCTTAACAAGAAGATGTAAAGATGTATTTTATTTAATGTAAGATCATTCAAAACTATATTTTACCTTAATGAACAAAGAAATAGTAAGCACTAATTAAAACAGTTTTTCACTCATGGAAGAAAGCAGGATAATTCTACACTATATACACAGAATTAAATTATATAATGTAATATAAACTTATCATAATACAACTATAAAATGTAATAAAAACCCTGGGAAAACCTGAGGAAGCATTTTCTTCTTCAACTTAGAAGAGCTGCTAACAGAATGATTTAAAAAAAATCAAGAGATATAGACCTGGATTTATTCATATGCTACTAGAAGCCTCCAAAAGCCACAATTTTATATAAGAGAAAAAAAAGTGTTGCCAGGCAAAAATTATCCCACTGAAAAAAGGAGACCAAGTTACCAAAAGAGAGAGGAAAATAATTTTTAAAGAAAGAATAAAAGGAGTAGTTAAAAAAGTGTGAGTAACTTACAGAGTTAAAAGGTAAAATCTCAGTGAAAGACTAGCAGGACAATTGACAACAGGACAGTAAGATGGAACATTCAATAGGAACCAGAACCTCTTCACAAAGCTTTAAAGATTTAAGATACAGACAAAATAAATAAATAAATAAATAAACTGCAGAAAAGTTAGAAAAAGGTCATATCTGACAAGACTAACCATGGACATTAATAATCAACAAACCTGATTAACTTATCCCCTGTCCCACAAATTCTAAAATGTGTTAACTGCAGAGTTCTTCAATGTATTAGCTTTTAATATTTATTTTTATCATGATAAACCAAGGAAAACTTTGAAAAATCCAATACATGGGAATACTGCAAAAAAAAAAAAACCCAAAACCCTGGACCCGGAGAAGAAAAACCTGCAACATGAGGCTTCAAAAATTCAGAGCATCTCAATTTATTGATGATTAGCTAAAAAAATATTAACATTGTGTGTCTAAGCATGCAAAGAAGGCCTAATAGTGGATAGATCTTTATTGTGTAGCAATTTTAGAAGGAAAAATAAGCACTATAGGAACCAGCTATGCAGGCTCAGGGATGCTCTCAGCATAAGCTTTTCCAGGCAGTATTTCATTCTAAAACATATGCCTTACTGCAATTTCTAAGGCTGGGAATCCTTGGAGTTCATTCCCTCTGACTTTTTTTTTTGTGGACAGGTTCCCATGTCCCTTCAAAGGCCTTAAGGCACGGTTATGCCTAAGGGTAAAAGTATATAGGCATCATGCAGGCAAACTATTGCCACAGTCACCAGGAGGATAAAAGCAGGATTTGGCCCATGGAGATTAAACTAGTGTTTGCAGATTCTTGCTGTATCTCTCTCGGAATGAGCAAAAATCTGAAAATTAATTAAAAGCGCAGCTTCACAGCTGAGACCTTGATCATGGCATTTCATCTGCAGCTAAAGTTTATGAGAAGTTGCACTCACACTCTCTGCCTTGGCAAAGGCTATAAATTTGCAATTAATAATTGCACTGCTATTAATCTTTGAATGAAGTGGAACATAGCCATTAAATGGAGAAAGCCTTCAAAAAGTAGATGCATGTGGACGAGTACAGAACGCTTTCAGGCTTGAACCAGGAAAATTCGCAAGAGACATTTTTAATGACTTGTTATTAAAATGCTGTAATTCGGATCATGAATTAACTCTTGAGGTTCTCCAAGCCTCTCCTCTTGGATTCAGCAGCAGCAGAGCGCGTTCCTGCCATCCTTCTAAAGCAGCATCTGCTTTTCAGCTATAGCAGTTCAGTTTTCACTGTCATGATTTCCAGTGTGCCCATCAGCACTTCAAGCTCATACACAATCCCACAGATTCACCAAGAGCAGGTGACGAGATGCCACTTGTCCCTGCTGCCACTCACTGAGGCTCAGGGTGAAGAGCTAGAGGTAATAATGCCCTTAAAGTCTGGAGCACTGTGGTCTGTCCAGGGCAGTCTTAAACCTTCACTTTACACTGCCTTTGTTCCAGAGGTCTGCAACCATCAAAGATGAGAAGGTGTGTGAGCCTCACTACAACCTGTGCAATACTTGTGTGGCTGCCCCAGTGCCCCACTTTCATGCTAAAGGGCCTCCTGCTCAACTCTGCTGCAGAGCTTCCAACTCAATCTTTCCTGCTACCCTCTTTTTCTTGCTTTTAAAGTAATCCTCCTTTACATCATCTCCCCGGAACCTCTTTCAAAGATTTAATGGATTTTGAAGAAGGGAGGTTATAGCTTATCTTACTTCAACCTACAACATTAAACCCCCTCCAAAATCCTCTGTGTTAATTTTATTGTCCTTACTAGACCCAAGTTCTTGCATTGTTGCATGACATAGAGGAAAAACACTGGAGGAATAGCATAGAGGAAAAACACTGGAGGAATAACACATTGTTATAAAACGAATGGTAAGTGGGAAAAGTGGCAAGTGGCCAAATTCAGCCTTCCATGAGCCTCTGTTGGCTACATTTTCAGAACCATATGAATAAAGCAAGAGCTTAATCAGGTTGCATGCTCCAAGCAGCCAAGTGTAAGTCAGTTCATTAAGTGAGGCAGTGGGAAGTGAAGCCTAAAATATTTATCAATCACTTTCTTGAAGAAGGCAAAGTAATGGATAATGTTGTTGAGTTTGATGGGCATTTCTTTTCAAAAGACAATTTATAGCGTAGGAGTGTGTGCTTTTATCAAAAAAAATTTTTTGTTTGTTTTTAATGACTTTTCAGCAATAAAAACAGTCTTTTAACATAATTACTTCACAGTCAAAGATAGGATCTCTGCGTTAACAGGAGGACAAGTAGTTTCCATGCTTCACAGCCTAGAAAATCCTCATGTATCCTAATAGTAACAAGGGGAAAAAAAATAACATCGTGTAAGATGTTACATATCTGACGACCATCAGAACACGGAATTTTGCTATTACATAAAGACATTTGTTGAGTAATTTAAATAACCTTTTTGCTTATGATACAAATTTGTTATTAATTCCAAGTCCTGAGGCAGCTTGGCTACAGCTAGAGAACAACGTGGTTGCAGCTGTACATAATCATCTTTTCACAGGAATCTGTTGCTTTGTGTTTGTAGTATATCTGTGTTGCTGGGGTGGGGTCACTCCTATGCTAAATTTCATAATACGGTGGATAAAGACAAAAATATGCCTCTAGGAAGTTCCAATCCCACACAGTAAGAAGCATTCAATTAAGTCATGTTTCCCAATCATTGTGTGAAAGGATTATAACATTTTAACATGCTGGTTTTTTTGCATCTTCATGAAGTTTTTCTTCCTTCCTTTTGAAATTCTTCTCAGCTGAGACAAATGAATTCTGCTTTTTCTTTTGCATACCCATTCCCTAACATGTGGAGAGTTAATAGTTATTAGGCTATGTTGTGCAATTTAGAGCTTTAAAAGAACATCTGCATAGTGCCAATGCCAGAGAAGACTGTTTTATATCTCATTTCACTTGTTAAACTGTAATAGAAGATTATTATGAAGATGGATGGAGATGATCCCCAGCTTAATTGTTATAACCAAATGATCATTGCACACTGATGCATAAAATGCAAGGTGTTTCAGGTCAGATGTATGAAAAGAAGCAAAATGTTGATTTTGCAAGGCCAGACCAAATTACATTAAGTGTAGCAAAGCAACTGATTCTTTTCCCTGACTGCCTCTCCATAAAACACCCCATTTCCCTACCTGCAGCCATGCAGTAACTGGAAAGTTTGGAATTCCTATCCTGACTTAACTGCCATAGGTTCCTCTGACTTTTTCTTTCCTTTCAAGAAGGAAGGAGATAATCCCACTTCTACCTTGTGTTAAAGTGAGCAGTCAGGCCTCTGTTCTTGCCCACATCCCCTCCCTGTTCCCAGGCTCCATAGATCCCAGACACTCCAGGAAAACACCTGGTGTAACAGCACCAAGGCCACTTGTGGCCTGGTAGCTCAGGAAAGAGGCAGGAATGTCATTGCCATGAAAGGTTACAGTGGCAGTTGCCATCAGCAGGGGACAAAGAGTCTCCTCCAAACAAGGTGCAAACAACTCTTGGAAACAAAAGAAAGGATTTCACTTGTCTTTGAGTAAGGAGACTTTACCTTAAGGAGGTAGTTGCAATAAACAGGAGTGCAAAGCTGGACATAAAATCATTCTAAACTATCAGTTCTCTCTGATGCACGATTCAGGTGAAAATGGAAGGAGGAGGGTTTAAACCCATTTTATTAGAGATAACCCATTTATATGCCTATTTTTTGCCATCCTCCTTTCCAAGATTTCTTCTTGCTCTTAGCACACCCCAAACACCAGAAGACTGCTATCCATGATACTTTGTGTGCTACCATGTAAGATTGTCTGCCCTTCTTAGAGAATTTAGCCAGTCTTGTTGGAGTATCAGCCCCTGCACTTACATCTTGAAGAACACTGAGTCCAAAGGAACTGAGGTGTCCACCTGATTTTCAACAATATATCCTGTAAATAACCGAATACATGGGCAAATCTTTGGGATGCAGACCAAGTTTTCACATGAACAAAATGCAATCGACTGTTCAGTCTAAAGAGTCAGCTGGTGAATGGCAGTTTTATTCAGCTAGCCACAGTAAACAGGCTCTTACTAGCTACTACAACTTATGTTTGCTTTTCCATAATTTAAAAGATATTACTTTACCAATTTACAACTTGAGCTTACCATTCACTAAACCCAATGCAGTATAAAAGCTGTATCTGATAACATCATCTACCGCATAAGATTAATGAAATTTCTTTCACACATAGCCTAGCACGGTGCTAGCTTTAAAATTTAATGCAAAAGCCAACATTTGGGTTCTTTTCATATTCATCTTATTGTCATATATGACGAAAAACAATTTCCCACAAAGGCTTTTGAAAGGCACAATTTTCAGAAACTCTTATAATTCTTATGAAAAAGCTATACAGTAACTGCTTTGCAGTCTGACAGTTCTCTCTCCTCCTTTTCCTTCAAAAAGTAGGTGCAGCGTGGGGGCATGATAGCACTGGCTCCCTATACAGCGCTTTTATGAAATTCTTTCCCAGTCTCATTTGCTCATAAACTTGAGATATCACATCTAGGCATAAGAAAATAGTTGGCTTCATGTCCGTGCACATTCACCTCCTGACCTCTTTGCTTCTAAAGCCAAAAAAGGTAGTAAATAGTAATGCATAGTTTGTGACATGGGCACCTGTGGGGTTAAGACCCTAAATTATTTCTGAAGGTGCTGAACAGCTGCCTAACAATATCATTTCCCCCTTCCCATCCCTTTTTCTTAGCCCTTCCCCAGAACTGTACCCAGAAGCGCTGAATTTAAGCCAGCTAGATGAGATCTGAATCCTAACGAGCACAAAGCAGCACTGCTTTCCCACAAGTCGATCAATCTGTGAAGACAACCTTCTCTCTGGTTAGGAAAGCGTAGGGAGAAAACTACAGAATTTGTTCAAGAGCTGAATGAAAGGAATGCCTCACAAGACAGCATATTTACCTTACCAAGATGGGCAATGCTGCCAGGAAAAAGTAATAAAAAAAAAATGCCTGAGATGAACACCTGTGACTTTGTGATAGTGCCCACATACTAATAGAGCTCTCCCTTGTAAGACAGGGTATTGCAGGGCATTTCAGCTGCCCTCCCACAGCTCCCAGTGCCTTTAGGGATCACCATGCAATGCATAACTAAAGAGCTTGCAGCAACTCATTCCTCAGATGGGTCCACCACCACTGTGGACCACATTACTCTCCTTCCTGCGTCTCCTCAGGGCAAGCAGCGCGTCAAGCAGCAATTAAGCCGTGCAAAGCGGAGCACGGCAGATACTGAATCACAAGTTCTTCAGGGCCACGAAACAATTTGATCCGTCTGAGGAAGCCCGCTGCAGGCAGCAGGCTTAAAAGGAGAAAGTCACGCACAGATGGGAGAGTGCAAGCAGTACATTTCCCTGCCTGGAGAGCATCTGGCATGCCAGGATGATACACTTAAATAATTAACCAGCTAAACAAAAGTTTTAAGTAGTGAATGGTGCGTGCCTTTTGGAAGGACCTGAAATGTGGCAGCTGAAGACACGTGGCAAGTAGTGTAACTCCTGGAGACCTAACACTGTCCCAACAGATGTTTATGAACCAAAATAAAACAAAAAACAAGGAGAGACCCTGTTCAAGCCCAAATGACGGATATGAAATAAAACTGAATTTGTTAATCTGTTTGTAAGTATGGAAAAACAAAAAACAAAACAAAACAAAACAAAACAAACAAACAAAAAAAAACAATGCGGAGCAGATTATAGCACTTAAAAGAGGGTGATAAGGAGTAACTACCAGCATTGAGCTTTATTTTATCTTACTGGAAAATTGCAGCCATCTCTAGGACAGAAGGTAGCTCTGTATATCCAGTACCATCAGATAGCTAGCCCATGGACACAGAAGTTGCACCACAGTAACCAACTCCTCAGTCCCTGAAGACTTTACATAACAGAATTGACATTTATTCTTATTTTTATAAACAGAGAGACAAAACAGCCTTCCTGCAGCTTTGGAATCCTCACATTTCTCTTTCTCTCTCTCTCCAAACCTGAGGAATGAGGCTCTTGAGAGTCTTTTTCTCATTTGTTACTGAAAACAAGTGCCTGTCTTTTTCCTGCAGTCTTCCACATTTGGCTGTACTTTCATTATCCTATAAAATACAGTCACAAAAGGAGGACAACTGTAATTTTCTTCCACACAATATTGAACTCAGAATAATTTGGCACAGAGGACAGCCAACCATGAGGAATGCTGGTATCAGATCAGTTAACAAGGTTAATATGAAAAAAGGCACTCAGACAAAAGTAATTTGATTGTAACTAGATATAGCTGGGTTTGCTAGAAAAGGAGAGTGGGTAATAGGGTTCAGGAAATTTCCAGAGGAGTTTGTACCTCCTTTTTCTTCCCAGGGAGCACTTGCACAGCAATCAAGTCACTTCTCAGTCTCCACCAGTCTAAAGAACAACTTGATCCACAAGCATCTCACCATACAGTCCTTCCTATTCCCCTTGAATAATCAGCATTGCTCTCTCTTTTCATGCTCTTAATTCTTTAATATCCTTTTAAAAAGTATGAAATGGAAATGATATTAAATTCTGTCTATCTTGTACTTACACAGAAAACTACCTCACCACTTGTAGACATTTTTCTCTCTGTATGTCCAAGGTGTCTGCTGACCCTTCTGCCTCTGGACTCTCATGGTTATCAAAGGTCCACTGTAAACACTTTTCCTTGAAGTCACTGCTTTCCTCCTCTCCCATTCTGCTTATGTTGTTCTTTGTTTCTAGACACATCACTTGTTCCCTCTTGAGTTAAAGTGCCTTTCATTCAAATGGGCTGTACTGTTTAGCATTTCTGATCTCCGTGAAGGACCGCTACTTTTGCAATACATCTGAAAGTATAATTTGACATCTACTGCTGAAAATATGAAATAGTACTGAACTCGTGTGACCCATGCAGAACATCCTTCTCATATCCTCACTCACCATAAGCTTAGAAGTTTACTAATTATACAATATTTTATGTATTTAAAACATTCATAATATAATATTGTTGCTATTGCATTATAATATAATGTAATATAATGTAATGTAATGTAATGTAATGTAATGTAATGTAATATAATATGATGGAATTCTTTTCTCTTCCAAGATGAGGGTAAAGAGAGGGAATAGGCCTGAGGGTAAACAGGGCAATTAGGTTTGAGGGTAAACATAGGGAGCAGACTTGAGAGTAAAGGGAGGTTAAAAAGGCACATTTTTGAGTGACAAAATTATCCAAATCTCAAAGATTTTTGAAGAATTTAAGAAGAATTATTGAAAAAACCCTAAAAAGATATTAAAAATATTGAAAGTTTCCAAGAAATGTCCTTAATTTGCTTTACATTTCTCTAAAGCTTTTTCAATATTTTTGTGAAATATTTTTGCAAGAAGGTAGAATTGCTGTGAATTATGTAATGGGAAGGAAACCATGTTGTTTCGGACATCTCCTCCAGGATTTAGCGCTGTTGTTTCCCTTTGTAGCAAGGTCATTTTTGTGAATACCATCCAGATATCTGTCCTCAGAGTCTTTCTAAACATGATTTTCTCTGTGAGCAGGGCCTCACTCTGCTGCCTTCACCTCTCTCTTTATTCCTTCTTGTTCTCCCACTGCTTTTTGATGTATTTTTTTTCCATTCAACTCTCTCATTCTATCAATTAACGAAATTCCATTAGTTTATCTGAGAAAGGAAACAAAACATGTAGGTACTGCTATTTGATTTTTCATGTTTTAATTATGCTTTAATTGTTTTAAGTATTCGTAATGTTTGTCTTAGGTAGAATTTTGATATGTAGAAGGCACACAAAGTGTAAATGATCTTGGCATGTATTCCCCTGAATATGTGCTGAGTGGGAGTACGGTGAGGGTAAAAGGTGATTTGGAGATCTTCCAAACCCGTCTGGATGCAGCCCTGTGCCCCGCGCTCTGGGTGTCCCTGCTGGAGCAGGGGGGCTGGACTAGATGATCCCTAGGGTTCCCCTCCAATTTCAACCATCCTTCCATTCTATGAGTGTGGAAGAGACAGCTTGGGGATGGTTTCAGTCTTCCTCTATAGCATTATGTATGAACTTCCTTCAGCATTATGTATGAACTTCCTTCTAGGAATATCTAGGCATTTTCATCCCTCCTACTCCATGGAGTGGGACTCAGCTGAAGCCTACAGTGAGTCTTGCTCATTCCCTGTGTGACAGTATGGGCTTTTTGGCATGAGTGCAAATGTCTCATGTCTCATACTCACCTGCCTTCAGTTGCAGGGAAAAGACCATGTCCAAACAGACCCAAAGAATTCTTAATCTGTGGTTCTATGTCAGACTTTTGATAAATGGTCCATACTTCTGTATATTTCCCTAATTTGTATATATGAACTGAAAAAAAAAAAAAAAAGAGAGAGCTGTTCAACAAGATTTTAAGGCTATGCTGGCTGCCAGAAACATTATTATCTTCTGGATTTCACTGACTGTTTCCCACCCGTCCAGGACTACTGTTTCCAGCCCATTTTGAGAGAACTTTTCAGAACTTTAAGACATCCCTCTAGAGATGACAATAATCCAAATTTAAAAAAATAAATTAGAGCCAAGAGGAGAGAGAGCTACTCAGTTTATGCCTTTAGGATACCTGGCAGCAACCTCTGTCAGCCTGCAGATTATTAAGTAGCGCTCTAAGTTACTAATGACTTAGAAAATACATGTTCACCCTTAGGCGATAGATAGAAGTGTATCAGTCTGATAGTTTCCAAACAGAGAACAGAAATGTTTATTGAATCCATCTGATTTTTCTGTTTAATTTTTATTATTTCCCTCTCCTAAGGACAGACATGTACAATTACCAAGACTCCTGATAGATTTAAATACCTTCCACAAAACCTTCTCACTTAGTTTTGCTAGACATGAAGGTCATCATGACTTTTCTCTGTTTCATAATGTTAGATCAATACTAATTGCTTTTTATTTCCTGATCTGCATTTGTATACACAATTTTGGTTTGTTTTTAATTTCTAATTCTCAATTCCATTATATAACTGACAGATGTCAAGCTTTTTGACAAACTTGCTGTGTATCTTGGCAATGAAATACTGCATGTTTGTACCGCTCACCTAACATAAGTTCTATCTTTATTTATGTTTTCCTTCTCTTTTTTTCCTTTGTGTGATTTCTGCTAAGAGTTTTCCCTTGGTGCTTATAGGATTGCCTTGGTAGTGCCAAGTATTCATACTGATGTTATCCTTGTCAACCAATGCAGGCAGGTTCTTCACAAAATATATTGGTTTTCTCTTCACTTGTCACTCAGGTATGAACTTCCAGGTATTAATGGCAATTTTCAATAACTCCAGTACTTTTCTAAACAGGAAAATGAAGCATTCTTGACCCTGTATTTGCAGGCACAAAAGATCTTCTGGGACCAACAGCACAAATCCACCTCATCCTACCTTTTTAATGGGGTAGGCCAGCTGTGCTAGTGAGCTGTGCTCACTCCCATTTTCTACAGAAGAAAATCTGAAGATATACAAAAACAAAACCCTGGAAGAGGATTGGACTGGACTCCTAGATATGCTTGGATACATATTCCTACTCCTTTTCCTTCATGCACCTTCTCTGCACTCAGTTCTCTGAGGAAAACCTTTTGGGAGGAGGTTGCTGCTTCCTGTTTCTCTCATGCTCTTCCTTGTGATAAAGTTCTCCCTAGCTCTTCCTTTTCAGTGCACATCATCATTTCATCCTGTTCTGCATTTGTCTCCCCACCAACAGTATCACAGCATTTTTCTCCCTGGTCTTCCGTCTCTTGTTTCATTTTGTCACAATTAAAAAGTATATCCTGCAGAAGATTTCTGTTTGTAATGGGCTCTGTATTTTTATATCTCTATTAAAATCTTCAGAACAACACACTGAAAAGTCAGGTCTTACCTTGCAGTGCAATATGGAAAAGCAACTGGCCT
The DNA here is from genome assembly GCF_003342845.1 of Nothoprocta perdicaria. NCBI lineage: Eukaryota > Metazoa > Chordata > Aves > Tinamiformes > Tinamidae > Nothoprocta > Nothoprocta perdicaria. Next base: position 922,780 of record NW_020454117.1, on the reverse strand, counting down.
GGGGTTCCCCAATACATCACTACGCTGTGGGAGGCGAGTCATCTGAACATATTGCTGCTCATCCATCTTTCTCCACAGAGCCAGGAGAAAGGGAAGTCGTCTGGGTGTCTCACAGCAGTGGTCACAGATATATTCCTGTTTCCTTCACCTTTAAATCAGCATTTAGTTTTATTTACCTAAAATACAGACTTAGAAAGAAAAAAGGAAAACACTAATGCTAAGTGACAAGTGACAAGTGAGTACGCCGTGGACATGGATTAGCTGAGATAAAACAAGATTTTATTTTTAAACAAGCTTAAACTGCTGGGTCTGCTGTCCAAAAGCTGGATCAGGCTTAGCCTTCCAGCAGGGCCCTGTATTCGGTGCATGGGGTGGCCCATTGGAGCACTCTGCTCCTTCTCTCTGAAGAGTCCTGTGGCCTCTGCATAGCAGCAGGTCCACGTCTCACACCACTGACTGAGAACTTTTTCTCTAACTAATACAACCAGCAGGAGCTGGGTTAAGCTGTGTCCTAATAAACAAAACTTGGTTCTTTTCATCTTCAAAGCTTTTCATGACCATTAACTAATTAATCCTCACAGGAGCCCAGGAGAGTTTCTGGTGTTTCCTAAACAGCAATTAGTTCTCCATGTGCCTTGTTAAACTTGACCATTTAGTGGAAAAGGACAAAGTGAAGCACATATATAAATATATATATATAAATATATATATATATATTTTTACAATACCAGTGACTAAAGCAACGTGGGAGCTGGAGCTATGGTGCTGCAGTGTCTGTGCTCCAGGTCTAACCTGGAGTCTCTGCGCTGTGGATCTCACATCCCTCCCCTTCTCTGCCAAACTGAAACTCCTCCAGGATTTCACATCCCTCCCCTTCTCCGCCAAACTGAATCCCCTCCAGCACAGGAAGGCTGGAGAGAAGATTTCTCTCACAAGGATGTACCTCTTGCAGACTGCCTCCCTGATTAACTCCATCCCTAAATACAGGACTGATTACTTTTTAACCTTTACAGAAGCTAGAACACAAACTTATCATGCACTGCACACTTGGAGATTTATTAAAATTTGATTACAAAAACCAAAGGGAAACACGTGCTGCATCTTGAACAGCTCTTTTGAAAAAAAGTCAGTCTAGACAGTCCTTTATGAATGACTCAATCTGTGTGTATTATGGAAGGAAGCAGGCAACACTTTTCGAGTGCCATATCTAATTAGAAATGGCTAGAATATACGTAGTCTTAAATAAAGAAATAGCAGGAGATATTTTGTAGGCAGAAACGAAATAAACAAACAAACAAACAAAATCCATAACAATACATCTAAATGCATTCAGAAGTGATTGCACTAGACAAATGCAAATATGTTTTTCAGACTTCACAGACGACTTTATGGTGGTTCTCAATACAGCTAATCCTCCCCTACCTCAAAGAAGCATAAAGCAGAATGAAAAGCATCTGTATGACTTTTTCCCCCTCAGGACTCTTGTCTTTGAAGGGGAAGAGTGCTAGAAATTCTTACTTTTCCTTGCTAGACTCACACGGCAAGAGTTGTTCCCATTGCAGTGGAGACTGGGGTTGGCTGAACCTGTGAGCTCTTGGCAGGAGCATCCTGGCCCCAGCACGGAGCCAGGCACGCTGCCAGCCCCAGCAGCCCCACACCATGCCAGCAGCCTGAGCTGCTCGGTGTCAGAGCCACGTGGAGTCTCAGACACGGGGGAAAAAATAAAAATAATTAAAAAAAAAAGCAGCTTTTGGTGAAAAGTTCCTAAGCCATCATGACAAGCAAGGACACCTGCCTCAGCCAGAAGGTTAATGGGAAGATGTAGTTGTTATGATCAAATGAGTACCAAAGGCTATGCCAGCTGCAGATGCCATGGAGTGATGCCCATAGCCTCTGCAGGGGCACAGGGAAGCAGGGATGTCTCATAGGGGACAGGTTGGGATGCCCAGCACAGGACAGGGTCCCTTAGGCCAGGCTGGGGACAGTGACAGGTCCTACAGCCACCCCCAGCATGGTGAGGAGGTGCCCAGGGAGCTCCTTCGGGGGAGTGAGGCTGGTTTAGGGGTCCTGGGTGAGGTTGGTGAGTCCCAGGGGTTCTTACATCAGCTTCATAGAATCAGAGAATCACAGAATGGTTAAGGTTGGAAGGGACCTCAAAGGTCATCTAGTCCAACCCCCCTGCTCATGCAGGATCACCTAGAGCACGTGGCACAGGGCTGCATCCAAGCGGGTTTTGAATATCTCCAGAGAAGGCGACTCCACAGCCTCTCTGAGCCTCTTCCCAGCCAGGTGTCAATCCCCCAAATTCTTCCTTATCTGGTGGTGGCTATCTGGGCTATTCCCCAAAGACAAGAGCAGAGCATTCCATCACAAAGGCTGCACCTGACCGGCTTTGGAAGAGTTTTCCTGCCGGGTGTGTGCCCATGAGCGATGGCTGCAGTAGCAGCACCACAGATAGGGTTTCATTCAGTGAAGTAAAACCACGCGCCAAATTTTGGGAGACTGGGAAGTTGTCATGTTCGCTGTGAAGACAGAGCAAAACTCAGTGTATTGTGTTCCTCTTAAGAAAGAAACAGAGCTTCAGCCTGGCCCATAAGCAAACAAACCCAGATCCCATATCTAGCTTGGCCAGCTTATGGACGTGTGTGGAAGGGAAAGCTGTCCCACTGACCCCTTCGGCACAGCTGCACAGAGCTGAAGCCAGCCTCAGCTGCACAGCGAGCAGGCTGAGGGAGCAGATACACCTGAAAATTAAGCATTTTTGTTGAGAGGTAGTGTTTGGCCAGTTCGGCTCCCTGAATCAGCAGCACTGGCAAGGAGGCAGGGAGATGACGGAGTCACCTCAACCCTAACCGAGATCAGCACTTGCAGTCCCAAGAGCTGTGCAACAGAGCATCCACGCTCACCCTGTGCAAGGCCAGTTAGAGCCAACTCCCTAAAAGTGCCACATATTTACAGCTAAACAGCTGTGCAAATAAATGTCATCAGCGGCAACTTTGCACACGGGAAAGTTGTCCTAAATGAGGCCAGGTCTGTCTTCCAGCGGGATCCTCCAATAATGCCAAATGCAAACAAGCTGAAGGGCTCTCCTTGATTCTTGGAGCCAAATTCATGTGGTGCCATCCGGTCTGTCACCATCAAACGAAAAATGCCAGAAGCAAGACAGAACGCCTTGCTTGCCAGCAGTCTGCTGCTGCTAGGTTGCTCTCAGAGGACTTTTAATAGCAGCCTCAATTAACAGAGTTAGAGTCACACTCCTACCACCAGTCTTGGTATCACTTAGCTGTATAGCTAGGATCATCCAGCTAAGCTGCAGGAATAAACCAAAAGCTGCACAAATGTACACAGCCACTTTTTAATAAATAGATACGTTCATTAGATGTAAAGTCTGTGCTCCTAGTAAGTTGCCAGAATGGCTCTATATTAGCATTTGGGAAACATGCCCAATTCCTAACCTTTTAAGCACCTCATTTTATTACCTGTCAGCTATCTAATAATTCTTGTACAACGTAGGCATAAACACTATGCTAATGGTTATACAAGCAGTTCCTTGGCAGCAAAGCTGGGTCAAGAAGTTTCCCCACAGCTTTGCTCAGCTCCAACCACAGTTTTACCATTTCTTGGGGCAAACTGTCCAAGGGACCATACAGTCATAAGAGTGCTTAAGTTATCATGGGGGAAAAAACAAGAAGACTGGAACATCTCTTCCCTTACAGACTCCTCCTACCCAGTAAAGAAAAGGGGATGGAGAGGGTAGCCAGAATACAAATCGAAATTTGGAAATCAGGAATCCAAATAGCAAAATAAAATAAGGCAGAAAATTCTTAAACTGACTTTACCAAAGAAACCATACTTGTAACTGTGCGTAGAAAAACACGTATGAGCAGAGCAAACCACACAAGCGTATGCCCTTGTTAAAGCAGTCAGAGCCCTGCCAGAGACAGCCTGCCTGGCATATACTCACCCTGTAGCCAAAGTGCAGGTTAAGCTCTAGGGAAACCGAATTACATACTTGTTTTAAGGTATTTCCAACAATAAAAGAAACACTTCCCAAACAGGTTTACTCTGTTGTTACTCTAAATTGAACAAATTCTTATTTTCTTTTCTCTTTTGAGTTAGAGTTTGAGGAGAGAGCTTGTGAAAGAGAGAATGATGTTTTCAATTAATATTTATCATGTGGGAAGAGGCCTGGATGAGACAAGAGATTCCTACCAGTTCCCACAAACACATTTGAGTGATGTGACCAAGTTTTACCGCATTAAAACTGCTGCTTAGAGACTCTCTTCCAAAAGTCAAATTGCCCTAACCTTGTTTAAAGTAGGGTATGTGAACTGAGTTAAAACTTCTTAAATTTAGAATAAATCCCCAGATGGTTTTAACATTGTTTATAAGAGTAAAAAAATCACCAGCCTCTTTCATGACATGCAGAATCATCAAAATTCCCTGCCGCATTGATCAAGGTCACAATTTTTTGACCCAACTGCTCTGCAGCTTGCTAGAAATTGGCTTAATTTTTTCCCAAATTCATTCATAGCCAATTTATTCCAATTTATCATCATAACAACACTGTCCTTTGGGGTAAATGTCTCTTCTTCTTTTCTGTTCCATCTATTACAGACAGTATCTTATCTTCTCATGGCCATCATTTTGCTAGATGAATGTGCAAACTTCTTATCTTCTTCTTTTTTTTTTCTCTCAGAAGGAAGAACAGTTTTTCTCTGAACTTAAAAAAAAAAAAAAAAAAAAAAAAAAACAAACCCTCTCTTCCCCTGTTCTAATTACAGTTCTGTTTCCTTGGGCTTGGGTGACCAGAAGAGTATTCCAGATGGTATTTCACTGCTGCTTGGACAATGAAATCCATTAGAAAAATTAGCTCAGATTAATCTCTTCTAGTTTTTACTTTTATTACCTACAAGAAAAAGCTTTAAAATCAATATTTTAATGCTTATATTTTTAATATTTTGACATAAATCTGGGAAAATTAACAGCTAGTGGATATGTCCCCTCTTACAGCTTTCTGAGGCAACATATTTTGAAATCGAAATGAATAAAACTCTCCATTGTTAAGACAGGATCCAAATATTATTAACAAGTCAAGATCTTAAATAACAGAACTGACAAGGAAACCACATCTTCTTCAGTCTCCATAAACTTTTCCCTTCTTCAGTCTCCATAACCTTTTCCAAACATCCTATTCAAGCTTATGATTAGGATATAAATATTACATTTGTATTCCAGAAAATGGCACTTGCACTAAAAAACATGATGCTTATGGAATACATGACATTCTAACATCCCTTAAAGAGCATTTAATTTTATCTCTATATCTCTAATTATCTCTTTTTACTAGATTTTTACTAGACTCTTAAACTCCTGATGCTTTTTCTCATTAAAGTGATAAAATGAGTCAACTGTTACTACTTTAAATTTTGTTAAGGATCCCCAGGATAATGCCAACAGCTATGCAAAGCTTAACAGCCAGAAAATGTTTATTTATCAGCTGTGATGACTGCTACAAATGTAATCTGCTCCTATCACCTCAGCAACAATGCTGTGGCACATTTTTAATGGAAACAGTTCTTTATGCCTTTTTATTTTCTTTTTTTTTACAGTAAGACAGTTGGGTCCGTGAGAGAGAGGTGTGTTATATATGCATGTGTGTGTATACACATGTGTATCTTTAGCTCAGAGAAACCTTTGAAAAAGCAGCTCAGGTTTAAAGACAGACAGGAATGCTATTCTGATTTATATCTATTTGAACCTGGAATGAATACTTACAAAGCCACTGGACAGACAATACACATATCAGCTTAACTGAACATGAATTTCACTGCTATGTGGTTGAACCCTTAGAAATTAGAGATGTCAGGTCCCATCTTAAAATGCATGGAGTAGTTTTTGTCCATGAGCTCAATATTTCACAAATGTTGGTTCTCAAAACACATCTGTGCAAAAACTACTATCCCACAACCACCTAATTGTATTTCTCCCTCAAACAATGGAAACGCAGATAGGCTGAACACAGTAAGCTCTAACAAAGGTCGAAACAGATTCCTGGAATCTTGTCTACCTTGTAAAAGAACCTGAGAAAAACAAAATAAAACAAAACAAAACAAAACAAAACAAAACAATGCATCCTATTTATGTATGCAATATTCAAGCCCAAGCTACTTTCAAATTCTTACAATTGAACTGTCTGAAGCACCATGGGGACTCTTGAGTTATGGGTAGCAGCTGATATCTTCAGTGACCTGAGTCAATGAACAGTGAAGAAATATGAAAAGGTATGTTCTTACAAGATATTCTGTGAGGATTTGTATTTGCACTCAGCTGTCCCAGCTCTACAGCTCTAAATGCATTCACTTGTATGGTACGGCTGAATAAGACTTGGCAGTTAAAAAAAAAAAATCTGCTCTCCTTAATAAAAAATAATTTTTTGGTTTCTTCTCCTGTTTTCCAGGATGGAAATTTAGCCTTCTGAGAAGGTAAGGAGAAGTCTCCCACATGCACAAGGCACTAAAAACTAAGTTCTGTTAGCATCCTGAATATGAGAAATTATGTATTTTATTTTATTCCTATACTGCAACCTAGCAAGATGAGCCACATAGAATAGTGGGGAACCATTTCTTCGTGCCCACCTGCAGGCACTAACTTTGTTTTCCCCAGCTACCTGACTTCCATTCATGCAGACTTTGTTACCATGATGAGTGAAATGTAAAGAGGCAGGGAACAGGAACAGGAGCTCTGTATTCCACAGTGGCAAACTGATTTATTTTTCAGATGTTCTAGGGAGAGCACCTGAACACCAGAAGTTGGTTGTATCAGTATCTTGGTTTGTAGTTGGACTGAAGAATTAGGGCCGCGTTTTAGTAGCCCTCCATGTACGCAAACAACTAAACATAAAACAAACAAACAAACAAACAAACCAAAAACTTTCTTCCAAGTCAATATAAGTTTTCATAAGATAATTGAGGTAAACACTAAAGTAATGCTTAGGTTACAATACTTTCAAGAGCAGCATTTCAGCTAGTGGAGTAGCGAAGATGCCCCCACTCCAAACACAAATGCCTTCCCTTTGGTGTCCTAGGACTTTTACCTCGTTGCTTGAAGAATATGTCAGCTACCCTTTGCAGAAAAGGAAATAGCACAGTTGCAACCCCACATATCTGTGGTTTGCAGGATGCCTCCAGCATGCAGCCCACAGCAGGCAAACACTAACACTGTATATCTTCCAAAAGGTAAACGTACTTGCTGTATACATAACAGCATTAAAAAAAAAAAAAAAAAAGGCTTTTTCTCCTGTTGTAAACTGAATAAAGGCTGTGTAAACAGCTCGCTGTGGCTGGAGCAAGAGGAAGGCTGCTGACAGCAGTTACTGTTCTTTTGATACACTAGCTGCATGCCTTGCATTCCTGCAGCAGCTGACCCCACAATTAGTCCTTGTATGGCCAAGGCGGGTGGGGAGGGAGGGAGTTCTTCTGGAGAATATTTGGTTTCCATGGATAAGTCTCGTTTCTCCTGCCACAGAACTGTCAGTGGTCTAAGCCTTGGGTATATATAACTTCTGCTTTTTGCAAAAGATTTCTGAGAGGGGGAAGCCTTAACGAGTTTCAACCTGGTTTTGTGAAGTTTCATCCCAGTGAAACTGGGTGCGGGAGGAGAAAGAAAAAAGCTTTCTTACAGTCAAATCATCTAGTTCTTGAGTGAAATGTCTGCTCACATCGGGAAAAGTTTTGCCTAGGAAAAGATAGTAAGTTTTGGCTTCTGTTTTACATTCTCCTTTTTTTGAAAACGATTTCTGACTAAGGAAGGATAATGAAAAAGACTTGCATTTTACTGAATGATTTATATAAAGCCAAGCATAGCAGCAGAATTTATGTAAAGAAACAATGAATGCTGATTATGAATAGAATTTGGAGCATATTTTTCTCTTAACATAAATTAAATCTAGTAATTACCACGTTTTCGTAAGTCCATCATCCTCCAAACAATTAAAAGCTTCCGTCTGGTCTCCAGTAACAAGATCTGAAAATATGCTCATAATCAAAGTGCTCTATAGACTTTAAATGGGACATCTTTAGATGAATCTTTCTATTGCCTCATGATGAATGGACAATTTGTGCCCTAAGGTCAGTCAACTTCTTTTCCCCATTCCCCACGCTTGGAGCAGAAGCTGTGATGCGGAGCGGCTGAGCCCATCGCTTCCCCTTCAGGCTCCATATTTTTGGCCCTTTTCAGAAGCCTCAAGGGAAGCCAAAACAATCTGCTGTTTTTTTGCAAGCTCATAGCTCAAGATGTATTTGGGGGGTTAATAAGAAATCAGAATGGTTAGTGTGCATTATGAAACAGCCTCGTCAATAATGTGTTTTAAATAAAAGCCATGTTCTGCTTTGGAGAATTTGATTATCCAAATGCAGATTTCCCAGGGGCTCTCATAAGACATTCTAAACAAACATTTCACTCCTTTTCCTCTTACGCCTGCATTTCTCATATTATCCTGTTCAAGACTGACATTTACTATGAGAACAACCAGGAGTTACCTTTTGGTCCAAGAACAGAAAGAAACACTTTCTGCAGAATCCTTTCCGTTCTACTGCAAATCCAGAGCCTGTCACTGCTGGCCTTATAATAATAATAATAACATGCAGCTTTTTTATTTGATTTTGATTTATGATTTGAAAGCCCGCTTTACTTTTCATGTTTTTGAGTCTAGATGGTAAGCTGGAACTAAACTACAACGTATTTCCCTTTTTTCTCCTTTGTACCCTTCCTTCTTGCCTTGATGGAGTAGAGCCATTTCTGACATGCAGCAAGCTGAATTTATTACTTCTCATTTGAATTCTCATTTGAATATGTGGTGCTTGATATGTATAACCTAGGCGTAAGAGGATATACTTATCTGTACATCACTGAAACACAGAAATTCAAATTAAACTTTAGATTTTGCATTCTATTTTCTATTTCTTCCCCTTCAATTTAAATATATTAAGCAAACATTAATAGAGAAGTGGTACCAACAAATGGATAGAACAGTAGGTCATATGAGAAATGTGCCACGAGTTCACAACTGTACAGGCAAGGTGCTCCACCATTCCCTACCTGAGCAACTCAACTTCACAGACACGACATCTGTCAGTTCTCTGCTCTTTCTTAAAACTGCTGTGTGCTGAAAGAGCTGTATAAGTAATTTGAAAAGTAATTTCAGAAGTGTTGCGTACAAACATAGAAAAGTCAGAAAACAGCTGATCTGCCCAGCAAACCTCTGGCAGAGCTATGAGAGAAGCTGAGGCCTTTGCTCTCCCAACAGCGACTTAGCCTAAATAACCACAGCAGAGAAGATGGGGCTTGCCCAGCCCCCCAGATTGAGCAGCAGAAAATGGTATAAATTCTACCTGGGGAAAGAAAATGCTTTGCCTAAAGCGCTGTGTGCTCCCCAAAGGAAACCACCAAACCAAATCCATCTCCTTGGGCAGAGCTCACTAGAGGGAGCACACACACCACTGCCTCAGATCGCTATCATTGCAATCAGCTAAAAGAGATTGACTTGAATTTTCAAGTATCCTTAACTGGTGAAAGCTAAATGAAAATAATAAATCCTAATGAATAGACATAAAAATCACCATTGCAATTTTCTGGGGAGGGCTTTCCTTCAATAAAATTTGGCCTCAGAAGTCAGTCTGATCATTCCAATAGGCAAAATACAACACTAATAAAAAGATGAACTTATTAATGCATAAATCCCATCTCCCTTTCCAGGAATACAAAGGGAGTTTTTCACTCCTTCCCATTTTCAGCAGTTGCACTGGGATAATAAAATAATCTAGTTACCATATATTCTGAGCAAAGAAGGGAATCTAGGGAATTTGACAGTCTGTGAAATGAAGATTTGTTTATTTTTCCCAATTTCATGAGTTTATTTTCCTAATCCTGTATTGCTGATAACTCTCTTGTAAACAATTGCATTGCCAAAATGCTTACAAACAATCACCAGGGTCTGCTGAGCAGCAGCAGCCCTTCTGAAAAACACTGCTGCAAACTCAGTTTGAAGTCATGACATGGAAAGGTTATGCTGGGGAACAATTACTCTCTGGTGTTACCCTTACCTGCCTTTCCTAAATAGACTAGTGATATTTCTTTGCCCAATTATTTCGCAGATGTGAAAGGTACATTCAGCCACAGATTTCAGCCAATCTATTAATCTGTTTAGAACACAACCAGGATGTACATTGAACTTTTTTTAAAGAATTGTTTTTTATTGCTGAATAATTATCACACGAGGTACTGAAGCCTGATGTGACCACAGTTCTGTGTGGTCTAAAGTGGCCTTTTAAAGTATGAGGTGCTCATCAACTCCTTCAGTCTGCACAACTACACATCCCATTGCCTCACATCAGTTGTGGATGTGTTGTTGAGTGGTCTTGTTTTTTCTGCTTGTGTCTGTGCTTTTCTTTTCTCCCCCCACCCCCTTTTTTTTTTTTTTTTTACTTTTAGCTTTTCACAGAATCACAGAATGGTTACGGTTGGAAGGGACCTCTAGAGCTCATCTAGTCCAACCCCCCCTGCTCCAGCAGGGACAACCAGAGCACGGGGCACAGAGCATCATCCAGGCGGGTTTGAAAGATCTCCAGAGAAGGAGACTCCACAGCCTACCTGGGCAGCCTGTGCCAGGGCTCTGTCACCCTCACAGTGAAGAAGTTCCTCCTCACATGGGGATGCAACTTCCTGTTCTGCAACTTACAACCATTGCCCCTTGTCCTGTCATTGGCCACAAACGAGAAGAGCTTGGCCCCTTCCTCCCTACATTCCCCCTTCATGAACTTACACATGTTAATCAGATCCCCTCTGAGCCTCCTCTTCTCCAAACTAAACAGGCCCAACTCACTCAGTCTCTCCTCATACAAGACATGTTCCAGTCCCTTAATCATCTCGGTTGCCCTCTGCTGGATTCTCTCTAGGGGTCACCTAATCATGAAATAATTCTGCAAGTGTTCTAGCTACAAAGCCTCTCCAGTGATATCATTCTTGATTCTCCCTTTATTCTGAATACTTGAAAGGTCATTTAGACATATCTATATGTCTCATTTGTGCATTTAGTTCCTAAATGTGTATTTAGGAACTGTTGCACGAAGGAATTTATCTTTCAGTTCTCAAGCAGTGTATATCCTACTTCTAACTCTTAGGCAGTCGGGTAGCAACTCTCCTCAGGAAAAAGACCAAACATGCGCTTGAGCAGATACGCAAAGAGTCAATGATCATTTCAGAAATGTCAGGAGGTTAATAGCGATCAGCTATATTTATCTAGGCATAAAGAAAACAATCACACATTGTGATGTGAAAGGAAGAGAAGAAGAAAGGACTAAAACGAATTTATTTTGTTCATCGAGAAATAACAAGGCAACCACTACAGTCTGCAAAATTTTGTAACTTGGCAGTAGAGACCCAGTGTTGCCGAACAGAAAGCCTTTTAAAAGAAACTGCAGTAGTCTTCTGCAGCAGAGCATGAGGTTCCTGCCCTGTCAAACTGCTGTACGTCATGCGTGGAACAAGCTGAGGGTTTATGTCTCTAATATAGGGAGTTAAGTCACTTTCTCTGCATCTGGATTAAAGTGATCTTTCAGCAGCTGGCAGAAAATCCTTGCCTTGTGCTAGTAGCTGGGAATCTTTCCCACTGCTGCTCAGCAGTTATAGTAGGCTTGTACAACTTGCTTTTTCAAAAATACAGATAATCAATTCACAAAAATAAAATAAAAAACTCTTCAGTATAAAAAAGCCAATGTTTTTCAATACTGATGATAGTTTTCTGTACATGATTTTTTTCTCTTTTTTCAACAGTTCTTTGACATTTTTTAATTCTCTTTAGTGCCAAGCCTTCATTCCAAACAGATCAATCCAAACTGAGCCTGATGCAAGAATCAATATGACTTGGGAAAAATTAAACCCATTTCTTTTTTGAGTGTTTGAAGGCTCTTAAAATGCCAAATATTTTTCCTATTAGCTGTGCTGTCACATTCTAACCAGCTGGAAGGTGCTTCTTAATTTTTTAGAGCACTGCTCTGAAGTAGTAAAAGATTCATCTTTAAAGACCAGAAGGTACTAAGTTAACATGACAAGCCACCTACACTGATACAGGGACCTGCATGACAACCTTAGCAGAGGAATTTTAGATCTTCCACTTCCAGTGTTGTCTACTCCAGACCTGACCTGACCTCACTTTTAGTACAGTGCACATGATTTTCTAAATCACTATAGGGGCAAATTATAAAACCATGTCACTTGATTTTTTCCTGAAATTCCTTGCAGCTTTTGCTGCTTTTTGTACAACTCTGTTGTTTTGTACAGAGTTTTGTACAACTCTGTCAGGTGTGGTAACTGCAGAAATGCTAGTGTCAAACACACCAACTACTGAGCTGGCAATGTTGTTTGCACAGACATTTTTCTAGTCCCTCCAAAAGTAAGTCAGCTTATTTTAATCCAGGAAGAGAACATGTGGGACATCAGTATGATCTGGGGAGAGAATGTGGATAAGAAGACATAAGATGACATACATTCTGGTCTTCATAAAAAGATAGATTGAGTAACAGCACGGTAGCACTCAAGGACTATACGTCTGAGTAAAGACAATGCAGTAGGAAAACCTCTGTCTGCTAGGTCTGTTTTCAAACAGACTTAACAGTGGACATTGAGCAGGAGAATCTGCAGAAATCAGTCAACGTTTTCATTTAGAAAATAACCAATAATCTCCCACCTAAATCTGCAGGGAATTGGTAAATCTGTAACCCCAAATCTGCAGCCCCAAACCCCAAATACTCATGCAGCAGCTGTGAAGCTATGCTACAAAGGTGGTAAACCAAAGGTCTTCCTCCATGATGTGCAACTCCTTGTCCAGCAATGAAATAACACATTATTTTTGATGTTTTTGGGGGTCAAGTTTCTCCAGTCAGGGTGTCAAGCTCATTCTGCTTAATTTCTGCAGACTGTTACAGAGTTACCCATTTCTCTAGCTTGAGAGGTCCTTAAATGAGTTCTTCCACTGAAAAAAAGTTGCATTAACGCCAACTGAATTCATGGTCAAAATGTAGGAGCTGTTTGAAAGGTAAGACCTCAGGTAGTCATAACTCACCTGTTATTCCCTTATTCTGGTCTCCTTACCTGAAAATGAATTTTGACCTTGTAATTTCAGCATATGTGGGCTCATAGGATAATAAATCTTTAATAAACACTATAAGCATTACTTTGATTGAGAGCAAAGTTGATTCACATTTGGAGGGAGATGAAGGAAGAAGAAGTACTTTAGGAAATTCTCTTGCTCCCAGTCCATTAGCAAAAGGTCTAGATAATCTACTGCATGAGCACTACTTGGGCCACTGAAATGCCTTTAATTACAGCTTTGATAATTGGAGTTACCACTATAATAAAAGGGCAAAAGCTAGATCTGGTTTGCTTGAAAAATTTAAGGGCCTATTAAAATTTAATTTGTAATAGCAGGCTTTATTCTGATAAGGGCATATTTTTGCAGAGCGATTTTATGCAGTACTGATAGATCTCCAGTCCAGAAATGGCTCCTCCCAGGGGCAATGTCGCTGCGGTGGCAGTGGGGAGGGCACTCTACTAAATCTGGATGTGGGCAGGCATAAGCTGCGGTTTGGCTCCGTCTCTTCTTTTGCATGTAAGGTAGTTCCTGTGGAAATGTCTCGGTTGTTTTTGCACAGTGTGTAATGCTTGGCTAGGTGTGTGAATTCAGAATAAACGAACACGTTCGAGTCACTTCCACAAAATGCCCGGAGTCAAAGACAGACACTGATATCACATCTGACAAACGAAAGGAATTTTCAATCTCACTTCACAGTTTCTGGCCCTCAGTTGGAATTTATTCACTGAAAGACATTATGTTAGATTAAAAGAAGCAGCAGGAGAAATCTCTTGTCTCAGAATTGACTGGGGCTAGCTAACGGCACACGAGAAGCACAGGGAAGGAGAACTGGTCAGGAATCTTTTGATAAATAACCTTAATCAAAAATAAACTTTCACAGTAAAAGGACCATATTCACATTGACAGTGAAGACTTTTTACTTAAAAATGTATTACATTTTCGAGTCCTAAAATAAAAGGTGTTTCAGGTATTGACAAGTGATTTAGACATTGAAAATACGAAAATGAAAATAAAGTATAGGTGGTAGGAATTGAACTGGAAGGATTAATTTTTTTTTTTCAAACGTAAGGTTTGATTGATCAAATAGTGTCCTTTTTCTCTTTGCAATATGCATGCAAACATACAGAGTCAACTGAAGAGTATTTACAGAGTTCTATAAACAAAATGTTTTTCTTTCTCTCTGCTCGACTCTCTACAGATCCATTAATAAGGATCACTATCCCCTCATATGTTTCTTTGATAAAATATACTTTTATTTCTTTAATTAAATCACTTTGAAGAAGAATCTGTAAGAGAATTCAACTTCCAAGTTCTACTTGGGGAGTCCCTACCTGCCTAGTTCATGGCCATGGAGTTATCTGCCTGTTAAATGCTGTCTTGAACCACTGAGTTCAAGTCAGCCATAAGCAGTGGCTAAATTACTACAGTGCTACATTTTCTGCCCTTCTGTGAAGAGGCAGAAAGTTAAAAAACTAACCAACATAATTACCACAATGTTAGGCAGAAACTGCAAATTTTATCTCCTTGAAAATTAAGTTTGGAGCTATCCTCATTCAAATTATATAATTATGGAGATATCCTCACTTCTATATGCTAGGACAAGCAAATATAACATAATCATTTATCTGATTCTATAGTGACAGCTTTTAATAAGAGCTTTGGGATAGTGGTTTGGAATTGTCATACAAAATAACATCTGCATGTTAAAAAAAAAAAAAAAAAAAGTAAAGGTATATATAGTGTTCCCTTGGAAAGCACCAAAAGCTTTAAGTCTCTAGTCTTATGCACTGAAAAAGCATATGTCTCACATAATGTGAACACACTTTAATTATTATTTTTCCTATTCTGGTCTACCCAAATCCACCAGCTCAATTTTTACAAGGAACTGTGCCAGGTCAGGTAGCAATGAATAACAGATTTGCTTGCAAAAGATACTTTACCTGGACATCTTCAAATTAAACTGCATTCCACATCAGGTCACTGCACTTACAGACATGTGCCTTCAATGTAAAATTTCCTATGCAATTTTGGACAAACTGCTGAGGTCTTCTGTGCTTTTATTTCTCTTCTGCGTAAAAGTGACAGGCCATTTTTTTTCTTTTTTTTTTTTTCTTTTGCATAAGAGAAGTGTTCTGGGAGTTGCAGGTTAAAGATTATGAATCCCACAAGTACTCTAGCAGAAAAACACATCAGCAAAACAAAGAGCAGGTAAATCTGAAATTACTTATGACTCCTTAAAATATTAACTCTCAATATTGAGGCAAAGACTGGCAGCTGTAGGCTGTGCACCACATTTTCTAACTCATGCATCTTTTGAGTCTTCAGGAATGAATTTCTTGGTAGACAGTTACCTACCAAGATAGCCTAGGTTCATTGGCCATAGTGGTCAAATAGGCCATATTTCAGTAAAAGTGCCTCAGTGATATCAGTGACATTATCACAGAGGCCAGAGAGTTGTCTGGGATCAGGAAGTCACACCAGTGTGCGGATGATAGAGTGGAAGAGTTTGAAGAGAGGCTCACGTGCCACAGCAAGAATGAGCAGCTCAATCAAACTCTCCCTGTGAACACTTCCCTTATATTGTATTAGCTATCTGGTGACAGCTATGGTCACTTGGAGAATCATAAAACCAAACAACAAATATCGTCCTTGTAGGATATCTGCAGTGAGGGCTGCATAAGAGAGATAACTGGGTTCCAGCCAGGGAGGCTCTTCTGAGTGCACCATGTATTACAGCATTGCTCCCTTCACTCTGGCAGTATGTACGACTGCCCCTTTTCCTCCTCTGATGCATTGGCCTCTAGTTTTTCTCCCTTCTGCTGTTGGTGCTCAGCTTATCTGCCCTGCATCTACCTTGTTTCTTCCTCTGCCTTACACCTCTCTACTGAGTTTTCCTGCTGCTGCAAAAGTTTCCCTATTAAATCCCTGAAAATCAGTGCCTGAAGGAAGTCAGTCACAAATGCAGCTATACTGTATTTTTCTCCCTGAAATATGAAGAGTAACTTGACAGATGTGTATTTTCACCAATTGTCTTAGCAAATCACTGCTATCCCCCTCTCACTCCTTTGTGCCTTAGCTCCAGAATTTCTCTTCTTCATTTCCACTTGCATCTGATTCCACACTGCATCTGATTAGGCTGTGAGCTCTTCAGATTAAGAGCCATATTTTTCTGGATGTGGGACAGTTATTATGGGTCAGGTTCTGTAAAATAATGAAGATATTTCTTCTATCTTTATTAATACATTGGTGATTTCAAAGCAATTCCAAAGAGAGAAGCAATCACATGAACACCTAGCAGAAATTGAGGCTCTCAGCAAGGTCAACGACTGAAAATGCTCTAAAGGAGAGCCATTCTGATGCATTTCAAACAGCCAGCATGAAATTCGTTTCACTTTCTTTTAAAAGAGGACAGCCTAGCTTCACTAAAGCACCTGACAAAAGCCCAACTCTGTCCCCAGAGAAGTCAAAAGCTTTGCTATTTATATTAATTGAAACAATTAGACAAATGTCAAGTGCTTTTTAAAGTCCTCTCCTACTCCACCTTGTTTATATTCAACAAATACATCAGATAGATGTGTATATCTTAAGGGCTGCACTTCAGGTAGCATTACTAGTAAAGAACAAGTAAAGCCACAGAAGAGTCTAACATTTTTCATTTAGTTTTTATGGTGCTTATTTATTACCCATACAGTCCTGTCATCATTACAGTATTTCCCAGAGTGAGATAAATAACAAAAAAAAAACAACATAAATGAAACCTAAAAACATTAAATAAATGAAACAAGCAAAAATACATTTTTAGCTACAACTAAAACCAGAATACAAATTCTACACATGAAGGCATTAGCATTGCAATGGCGCTGTGTTAGCTAATTAAACTTACCTTGCTATTTGTTCTGCATCCCCTCTCTCTGGCATTTCAAGGACCAGATGCTCTTGAGACATGTGCTTTCAAGTGTGCAGACGAAGGTGCATGGCCTCGTGTCCAAACCCTCTCAGTGCTAGCAAACGAGTGCCCATGAGCTCGGTACCTGTGCGTGTTGTGCTCTTAGCAGAAAAACAAGTTCGCATTAGCCTCATGTATTTGCTATGTTTACCAGAAAAGAAGTTGGCATATTTGCAGAGCGGGCAGCCTGTGTATTAGCAGAAGGCACAAAATGACCCAGGAAAGTGCACTGGCTGCACCTGATGGACAGGATATATGTTTATTGCTGATGTGACCTCTCTCTGTCTCTACAACATTATTTTCATTCCCAAGTTGCTTTAAATTTTGAAGCCAAGTGTGGTTCTGTAAAACCTGTATTGCAGAGTGCTTCCGATTCACCACTTCATCTTTTGGTAATACAGAAAGCCCCACCAAAACCAAATGGTCATACCCTCAAATACAGATTGGAGAAGAAATTTTTGTCCACCTTACACACTGTTTAAGTGGCACTACAGCCTCATGGACTTCACAGAATGATTAACATTGGAAGGGACTTCTGAGTAGGAAGAAAATCCACCTGAGCAGTGTGAGAGATTTTCTGACCCTAAAAACAA
>NW_020454117.1:863629-905036 GCF_003342845.1 Nothoprocta perdicaria | reverse complement strand
AAAGAAATAAAACAACCCCTTCAAATGTCATCTCTTCAGGGCACGGCCATTCTTTAATTTTCCAGCAATAGCCAACACAACATCTAAAAAGATCTATTCGTGACTGTTTTCCTCATATTTTATTTAGACTAAACTTTCAAGTAACTGTGGTCTAAGACTGTGTTTTGTGCCTCCTGCAAAGATACACACATCACCCTCTGACAGTGCCCACTGGGAGAACATGACATACCCTAAACTAATCTTTTCTAACAGGAAGAAAACGACCTCTTGTGTAAAAGATTTTCCCAAATTTATGCCTCAGTTTACCCAGCAGGACAAATATGATTGCCAGAGGAGACTACTTTAAGAAATGACACCAGCTCAGATCCTTAGCCACGCAGCAATGGTCCCTGCAGGAAACCTATCCATAGCCCTCTGTGAAGGTTCAATGAGATATTTCAACTACACACTGTTAAATGCATAACTATATTGCTAGTAAGCGTAACAGTGCTCACACTGGCAATCCTGTTCACATGCAGTATAAGCTGAGGCTTGCCAAGCTTTCGGGACCTACCCCTGAAGTTATTTCATGGCCCCTTTTCCTGGTGAAGCACCAGCTAAGCCAGGAGGTTGCTCACTGTCTCCCACTGTGAGAGCATCCCATGGTGAAGCCCTTCTCATTGGCAGGACTTGGAGAGTGAGGTCCAAGTTGAAGTGCTCCTAGTCACAACCATGAGCTGTGAAACCTGCCCTTCACTCCCTGCTCCTCACTGCCCACTCCTCGCTTCTCCTCGCTCTGCTCACCCATCTGCCTCGCTATTTCTCTTGCCTGTTTCTCTCTCAGTAAAAAGATATGAGTCAAGACTTCATTAATTTTACATTTTTAATTCCTCATTTACCTAGAGATTACAAGGCACCTCCTGAGAAGCCTGGAAACTCTCTCTGTGGCACTTGAGAAAACTACCAACTACATCTCAGATTTTTCCATTTTCCCCCAAATAAGAATCTACTACTATTTCAGCTTCCTCTGGACACTTGGGATTTTCCAGTGGAGCATTCAAAATTTGCCATGCTATACTCTGCTGAAGAGACATTGCACATAATGTACAAACAGGCTTGCAAAACCGAACAGTATCAACACCATGAAACTGAGCACAGTCTAATTGTATTAATTTAAGCACCTAGAGGCTTTTATAAGACTTTTTCTTTACAAAGCTTTTTCTAAGCTTTTATTAAAACACATGCATGTATACATAGCCTGGCAGTGCAGTTCTCAATAAAACCTTTGGCAAGAAGCTGCCAGGTGTGCGTGTTTTGTTCGGTGGAGCAGGAGCCTCCAGCAGAAGGTGGCACCAAGCAAGCTCCTGGAGAAGACAACATGGTTAACAGCTGCAGCTGTTTTGGCAGCAAGCACCTTCCCTTCCAGGCAAGATGAAAACCTGTCCTTTGGTATTTGCAGACAGGGAATTTGTTCCATTTGTCAGTCGCCTGTTTGCTGAAAAGCCCTGCTTGCATCGTTGGGGTTTTAATTAGCTCTCTGCTTGCAGGACAGTGTGTTCCCAGTGTAACCACCCAGAGGCAAACACACTGCGCGTTAAGTTAACTTCCCATGGAGCTCCGTAACTAAAGGCTCCAAAAACTGAAGTTCCTTCCTGAAATTCTCCAAAGTTGTTTCCTCAGCAGGTGAGCCACTGAATTTCACATGTTTCCTGTCCAAGGGGATAGGAAACAACCTGGGTTTCAAGGGAAAAGGATGACAAGAGCAACGCGTGCCATTTTCATGTGCTGTGCTCCAGCCACAACCCTTAACCTTCCTCATGCTTCCTCATTACTTGCACTGAAAAGGGTACACAGCCCTTTTAATGTTCTTTTTTTGTATGCCATTTGTGCTAAAAACATAGGTGCAAATCTTCTGTCTCTTACAGAGATCAGGTTCCTAAATCTCTTGTGTAGCAACATTTCCTTTCGTTTTGACCTCTTTGGCATTAAGGGAAAAGAATTCCATCAATCTGAGGTAGATTCTGCTTCTACTACCTTCCAGTCCTAAACCTGGTGGTTTTGCCTCCTTGTTTAAGTCTCATTTGGATTTTTATATTTCACTGTGAAGTCATATACTGCAGTTTAATAAGTCATTGTAAATTGGCATTTGCCTTTTCTCTGCTTTCAATTTTCTCGAATTGTACGAGGAATTGTCTAGATGGCTAAACTTTGTTCAGTCTGTTTCTGAATTTGGAAGATGCAGATGTCAACAAATGGGTGATTCAGGCTCAGATGGCTCCATAAGGCATCGCCTCAAGAGAAGAACGTCTCTCTGAATAGGATGGCAGTTTGGGTACGCTCCAAGGCAACAGAAGGGCCAGCATCACGGCTTACGCTATTATATTGCAACACCACGCCTCTGCTAAAACAAGTTTCTTTGTCATGCTATATGAGCTGCCTAAATCAGAGTTTGTCATGAACAGTCATTAAGTCTGAGGTATTCCATTATCTAGAAACCAAAATTTTTATGGTCTGGTTTGTTACTGGAAGCTGTTGATCATCTGAAAGTCCTGCTGACGTTCAAAACACATACATACATTGTGCTAGGCAAGAGCAAAACACTCCAAAAACTCATTTCCTAAGCAGCTCAAACTGAGTACCTGCAAAAAGCTGTACCTAATGACTCCACATAGTGCCTTAGCTCCATGGCTGTAAAATGGGAGTGACGGTAGCACCACTGCAAGAGAGAGCATGAGGGGAATGCTCAGATGTTCACATGGAGAGCAAAACTGCAGAGAAAGCACGGAACTATTTTCTTAATATTGATAACAAGTAGCAAAATAGCTCAAACTGCAAAGCAGGTATTTGCACTCTGGACTCTGTGCTAGGCCTAGTAGAGATACTGAGCTGTGTGGCATGACCTACCAAAGCACCATTAGCCTTTAAGGTGAGATAAAAAGTTTAGCCTCTGCACAGGACAATTGCTCTTTGTTACCAGAGAATTCAGAAGGAAAAAAGGTTGCTCTCAGCTGAAAATTTAAGCTGAACTGGAATCACACCACCAGGAAGTCTGTTTGCCCTCCTTTTGTAGTTACTGCCTTCTGATATTTAGCTGAGCCAGTATTAATGGGCTGTGGTGTACAGAAGCCGTCTCCAATTTATCCACTTGACTCCTCAAACCTTCTATTCCCTTCTGAACTCTTGCAACACTCTTAATCAAAGATCACGGGAGTCACTAAGGTCCTGTCAAACCCTGCATACAGCAAGACAAGATTATCATACCTGATAAATCCAGGACTTCTGTAACTCTTCAAAGTGTCCCAGAAGATTCTATCACAGAGGCTGGACTCAGGGAAAATCTCAGTCAATTTCAAGAAAATTTTTATGTGTCATGTGCATACAGACATGTCTATATACAGAAACACACATAGCCCTATATATAAATGAGGAGGAGAGGGGGAATATGGATCAGTCTAGGTCTAGGGAGACCATAACTATGCCGCAGTTTTTTTTTTTCAAGTAAATAAAAAGCCAACATTGAAAAGTAAATAAATAAATAAATGTTTACCATTTACAATGCAAATGAAAAAGTTTTCCATTTTACATTAAAACTGAATAATTCATTTTCCAAACAAAAAACTTTTCAAGTGTGTTTTGAAATGCTTATAAATAAGGCTTCATTTTTCATTCTGCCCTAGCTTTTGCTGTCTTGCTCAGTATGACAACAGTCACCAGCAAGAGAACAGGAATAAAATGTCTCTTGGAGGATAAATCCTCTCACCTCATCCCTGTGAACTATCTTTCATGCATGTTTAAGTATCTTGTCCCTAACGTCACTATCAAGTGGCTTCAAGGAGCATGTTTCAACAGGCTTTAAGCGTTCCAGACTTTTGTCAGCAGATTGGATCCTTTTCTGACGAACAGCACTAGAGCATCCCCTTAATGAGAGTAGCAGGGGACAATGGTCATGTATTTTAGAGAAGGGTCACCAAAGTGTGTTTGGTTTTTTTTTATGACAGTGCTTACTGCAGCCTTCAGTTATGTTTAGCACATAAAAACCTCAATGCTCACTATCTAAAGCTTTAAAACTGCTTTTTGCATGAAGGGAAATTTGGAGCAGATACAGAAACTGAGGCACTGAGCAGGTTAAATAACCACTCAGGCTTGTCTGCCTGGTGCTAAAGATAATGGGAAAAGATATGGAAAGATAATGGGAAAATCAGCCATTTTAGATGGCAGCTCTGACAATGCCACGCCAATAAGAAAACTTAAGAACTTTCAGTATCCTTTTGGGCCCTCTACACCCATCACGGTGCATCATGCAGATGTCCCTTATTCCAGCCACTCTCATTAAAGATGAGTTGATTTTTTAAAGACATTTGCAGTTTATTTATTGCTGAGAGAAGAGAAGCACATTTATTTTTGTATGAAACACTTTCTACTTCTCCTATGTCCCCTATTACTTTCCTGATATTTCCTTTTTTTCCCTCATATTTGCTCCACTTTTTATTCCACTTTCCATCTCTTATTTTAGGGCTTGCTCCAGCTTGAATTACAGAGAGAAAAAAAATCCTATTCAGTGCTATTACAGAAATGTTCCATCTTGTTTTCTGAAGTGTTGACCCCAATATAGCTGAGGGCTCTTTTTCTTTTTTTTTTTTTTTTTTTTTTTGAGATACTATCTCATATGTGTCCTTTGCTAACAAAATATAGAGCTTAATTTATGAAATTGGAGCAGAAAAGACATCAATCTCTCCTAGGGGAAGAGGAGACTGCAACCCTAGAAATACAAGTTTCTTAGAAATTCCCTTAACTAAGTGTGAATTGGGGGGGCAATGCTTCCTTCACAAGAGTAGTCACTGTTGTGTAGGATTTCCTCTCATTTGAAGAAGTGTTTCATGGTAGCACATAAGAATTTGCCTTCTTTTCTTCTAGGTAAATGTCAAGACTCCACCTGATATTAATTTACAGTCATAAGAGCAGGAGAATTAAAATTTGATATTTACTTATAAAAATAGAAATATTGGGAGACACCTATAGTATATTATAATGCTCTACCATATCCACAACTCAGTTGCTAACTTAATTTATACCCAATCTAAGAAAAATATCATTTCATAAGATACATCCAAAGATTCATGCAGAAGAGTGGTCTGATCTTGGGAAGTTATTTTTTTAAGACGCAAGACTTCTACTTCCTTCTTTTCCGTATTGCCCACATTTCCAAGAAAAGATTTTTATTTAAAAATATGAAGTGCTCTTGGTATTATCTGTCCCATTGATAATTATCTGCCTTGAGAGAAATAGCATCTGTTTTCACTCTCTAGGCTCTAATGCCTCTGTTTTCTAAGGCAGCTGCTAGGACTTCAGACCTTACTGTGCCTGCACTAAAAAACCTCAGACTGACAATAAAGGGCAGAAAAGCTTTCTCCAAGCCAGCTAGCATGACCTGGGAAATAAGGGAGCTCTTTGTCTATTTAAAACTCACCAGTTTAGTCAATTAAAACCTTATTATTAAATATTCACCTATCTGAGGATTTCTTTTTTGTTCTTATTCAATTATCTTTTAATCCCAAGGCTCCCTAATTTCTCTAGCCTCCACTATATCTTAATCAGTTCTCCTATCCTCCATACAACGCAAAAATGGCAAGTAAATGCCAAATAAGCATAATTCTTAAAATTGTCTGAAGGACCAGCCCAGTTATTAAGTTAAATTGATCACACAGCAGCCTGTTTCCAGTTGCCTGGGTTAAAATCAACTTGGGAAACTGCTTCTCTGGAAACCCATCATAATTCCATTGGGAAACAGATCCGGTTCAAGTATCTGAGCTTTCTGCTGGACACTTACTGTTGCTCCATGAACATACTGACCCAGTTGACATTTCTGTGCAATGATACAGCACAGGTATAGTCACAGTGGAGAACCTGGAGAAAAGGTTCTTTTCTCCACTTCAATGGAGTGAATACATGGAAGAAAAAATACATGGAATACTTTTTGAATACACGGAAGAAAAAAAATCTCTTGGGCTAGAAAAAAGTCAACAACATGTGAAAACTTAAACTGTTCCCTTCCACTTTTATAGAGAAGACTGTGTCAGCCAGTGGTGGCCATTTAGTCAAAAACAAACATGATAAAGTGCTTTGGTCTCAGTCAAGCTTACAATAGCTCATTATGTGAACTAAGATAGAGGGAGTGAAAAAGCATTGCTGAATTTCTTGCTTGCTCCTATTCACCAGCCCTGCTGGGGCCTGACAGAGTTAACACACACCTGAGAAACCTGTTTTCCGTATGCAGCACAGAGAATTGTCAGAGGCAAGCCCAACTCCAGCACTGGCTGACACACAATAACTGATACGTGGAAGCTGCAGTTCAGGTTATTGCTTCCAGTCTTGGAGAAATTCACTGCGGGGAGGAGGAGAAGGGAATGAAAGGGAAGAGGGGGGAAGAAACAATATGCTTAATTTTGTCAATATTTTACTGCTCTAGTGAACAGTAAAATCTACAAGTGTTTCCGTTATTTGTAACTAGCTCTCAGGGTAGCATCCCACTGCGACATTTCCCAGGTTCGAAGGCTACCAGTGACTCATGCAGGCAAACCGCAACGAGGCAGCCTCGGTGACCTGTTGTTAAGCTGGGGAAAATAAGTGCTTCGCAGGGAAGAATAAGCAGCAGCTCTAAACATAAACATAACGGCAGGTGCCCGGATAAAATGAGTATGTTTGTATGTGTGAAAGAGAGAAAGGCAGAATGGGGAAAGGCAGAGGGAACCTGCCTACTTGCCAATCTCTTGGAATTCAAATAGTGCAAATACTTATGTCCATGACTTCTGGATGCAAAGATATTGACTGTCATTCAAACTTCATTAAGTAGCCAACAGACATCTCATTGCAAGGAACAAGTAATGGCACTGAAAAAAAAAATCCATTAGTTTGGCAGAGAAGCAGCCTACCAGACACAAAAGAGCACCAACCATCCTTGATCTCCTGCAACAGGACTGGAATCACTGCTTGCACCTTAATCCCTTCATTGCTTTGCACCCATATATTTGTACTCTCAAAACAAGAGGACAACACAGGGCAGAAGGAAAAACCTGAAGAAACAGGTCAGATAAAAGACACAGTGCACATAATATGAGCATATCCACACTGATTAGTGCACATTTTAATTAGCTAGTAATAACGACTGAAGTCCAAAGACAGTGCTGAGGATGCTGATGTGAAGCCCCATATCAAAAGATACCAGCAACTGGAGTCTGCCTGGAACCATACTGGATGTGGGAGAATGTCTAGTAAGTGTAAAAAGAAAAATAGCATGGGACAAAAGATTCTACACCCAACCTAACATCGACATCACTCTGTCAGTGAATGCTACAATGATAATTTCCAGTGTAAATTGCTGGCCTTAAAAAAAAAGTTTCAGCTTTCATACCAGTAACTTTTGCAGGTCTTTTTGTGTGTTCTCTTACATATATATATGTGTGTGTGTGTGTGTGTATTAGATAAATGCATTAATATGAGAATATTCTAAATACACATAGAGAAAAACTATTCCACAGTACTGATATCATGCAAAATGGGTAGTAATCTATGGAGAACAGAATAAAATCCAGAGGGGCAAAAGAAGTTACAGAGGAGGAAACTAGAGTACTGCGCATGTCCCTTGAGTGAGATAAGGCCACGTGGCTAGGCCTGAAACCAGTGCTGGTGCTTCAAAATGCCCTTGCAGAACAGTTCATACAAAATCTCTGTACACAGTGGCTGGAGCAGCCAGGAGAACTCAGCCAGCAGCTGCTTTGCTCTCTCAAAGGCTGAGCTAGCACAACTATATTCCCAGGGTGGGAAAGGCCTTAAGGCCTTTGTAATTCTCTGATTAGATTTTTAGTGGTTTAACAGATTTCATTGTTTCAGACAAACAGCAGTAAGCATCTTGCTGTTCTCCTTCCTGGTGTTCTCTAATTAACTCATTGAACTTCTAAAGGAGGAAAAATCCTCTTGGGACACACTTTTTTTTTTAAAAAAAAAAGATTAATTTCTCCTTTTTTTCTATTGCAAGGTAGAAAGCATCTCTGACGTTCACAGAGGGCTGCAACYGTTGAGCCAGTTTAGCTGGCAGAGAGATGACTTGCATTTTCTGTATATTCAGTGTTAGACATGTGAGCATACAATAGCCTCTCCTTGGTTATTTTAATTGAATCCATATGCTAATATTTTCATAGAATAGGCTGAACTAGAATTGATGTGAAATTAAATGTTGACTTGTTTTACTTGTGAAATGGTTTCTCTTGATTTGAAATATGAAGGCAAAAGCAGTCCTTAGAGGCAGACTGCTCTCCAGGTCCACATATCAGTAAACTGTCTAACTCATCATAGTATCAAGGAGTTAAAGTCTGTCTATGAATTCACCAACTTCTGAGAAAAAAAAATATTATGATGCAGCTGTTTACAAATCTGTGAAGAGCTCAGTCTGGAAGGCAGCATCCTATTAATCCAACCAAACAAATGTGGGTCTTGATCTCCTTCATTTATAAGACTGCTTCCAGCCATCAGAAACTAACTTACACCATTCCTCCACATGTCTGCATATGTATCAACAATATGTAATCAGAACTGGCTCAATATTACTTTACCATTAAACCCTATCTTAACATTAAACCATGCYTTAACAGAAGAACAAAGTTGTTGTGATGTATGGCTCTTGCTTTAAGCCATCCCAAGGAGTTTCCAGCGCCTGTTGCAATAAAACCTTAGCACTGAAAAGATGCTCTAAACATCATAATTAAACTGTGACTATGTGCCAGCCCCTCAGGAACAAGAAAGCAAATGCTAAGGTAAATGACAAGAGAAATAAAGAATGCTCCAGAAGCAGGAAAGAGAAGAATGCAGAAAAACAACAACATGCTAGAAACACTGCTGTACACTGCTGATTCACAAGGGCTCTCCTGCTTRCCTCATCCACATTAAAAAAACAGATTACATTACTGCTAGTAGACAAAGAAAAGAGCATTGTGCCTCTTCCAATGGCTTCTTTAAAATGCTTCTAAAATGGAAAACCAATAAATCCGAAACCTGTAGATGCCACCTCCATAATAAATGCATCTCAAAGTACCTAGTATCCAGTTTTTATGATACAGGAGATTTAACTGCAACCTATCCCCAAGATGGGTTGTCTTACTTTTCTTACATACACTGAATCCTATGGCAACTATTTAATTTATTTTCAATAGAGTTAATTTTCTGCTGCTTTAGCTTCCTGAACTATACCCCCAAGGGTCTGATCACCATCAGCGTGAGCCCAAGGGAAGGAAGAGAAATTGCAAAGATGAGAAATTTCTCCTAGAAGTGCCTCTCAGCTCAGTAGTGGCACTGGCAGGTCGCTTTTGGGAGTCAATGCTTACGCATTCAATGATCTGCCCAAGCACCATAACTCTGTATCTAAGGGAGCTATCTGCATTTTCAAGGTGACAAACCTCTATCACAGAACCAAGGCTCTGTTACCTGCACATTTCAGCAGCAAAATGGCCTTGCTGTGCTTTCCAGACTAGGAGTCCTCCTGCCAGTGCATATGCACTGACTACATGCTGGGAACAGGCTTGTCCGCAACTTCCACCCTCCAAGAGGAAAAATGGGATTGCAATGTGCAGAGCGAAGGCAATAGAAATTTTCAGGCTTCTTCTTGTAATGAACTGCCACGCTGCACATATTGGGTATGTATGCTGAGGCTTCACATTTTAAAAAAAAATTGATTAATGGGAACTGTTCATACCTTGAAAGCCAGTTCACTGCTGTTCTGGGTTTGTAGCTAGGCACCTAAGCAAGGTGTAAGGACCTTAGAAATACATCTTCGGCAGGATGACCATATATTTCAGGTTGTTCCATGCTGTCAAAATGTACACTTCACTCATATTTGTAACAGAAGTTAATATCATTGATAGACTCCTCTGGCTATCCCAAAGCTTTGTTTGATTGCCCAGGATTTATCTGTGTTGCTTCATTCTATCATTTATATTAGGACCCCCAAAATGTTTTTTTCTCTTGCTCACTGGAGCCTCATTCTGCTAAGTTATTAGTAAAGGTGTTCAGTATTTTAACCCTGAGTGACCAAATCCAATTTTATGCCTTGCAGAGAATGTTCCTCTGAAACGATTCAAGGAAAATTAAATTTATTTAGCCCAAGGCTGGGAAGCAACAAGAGAATTAGCATGCGTGTCACTGTGTTCAAATCCCTGTAACAGTTGACAATTCTATTTGCAAGTATAATCCCAGACTGTCCGGGGAGATGACAGACAGACAGGTGCAGACCAAATCAAAAGGGAAGCTGCTCTAAGGTAGCTGTAACCAGAACAGAATGCACCTTCCCCTCCTCCCTGGAAAGATTTTAAGGATATACATTAATGAATGAATTATTTTTGACATGAGCCTGAATACGTTAAAGAACAGACACAACAGAAGGCAAGCAAAGTACTAGCTTGTGTGCCTTTTCCAAGTCTTTGGTTTGCCAAGGCAATAGCCTTGTTGTCCCCACTGGAAAACTGTGGAACTGAACACACACATTACAAAGCAATGAAAGAAGTACTCTTACAATAATTCAGGAAAAACACTGCTGGTGCTGGAATTCACTTACAAGGAACAGCTTTTTGTAGCTAGCTGAATGCTGGAGGCAGGCCTGACAGAGGCCACTTTGGCAGAAAACCTGGATGTTACATTCAGTGTATTCTGAACAAATACTTGGCACACGAGGTGAACTCAACTGAACATATTCAAGAAGCAACGGGCTGTGAAATGTGTATTTAACTTAATGGATTGGCAATAGTAGCTTTAGTGAAAGAAAGGACCACCTAGTCTCTCTGGAGTGTATCTCCTGGTTTGGAGATCTTATTCCCTTGTATTGAATACATTCAATAGAACTGAATGTATTCAATTGTTTTGTACAATTGAAACAGTTTGGTTTTCTATAATTTGCCCAATTAACAAAGATTGAGCTACATTTCAAGTGAAACATTTACATAACTGAGAACTAATTAACAAGATAAACCTCATTAAAAATTGTTAGTACAGACAGTGGGACATTTCTGTCGATTAATATATTGTTTTGTCATTTACCTCTGAGAGAGAGTCAAGGCCAAGGTAACAGGCACTGTGGTTACAGGACTCTCTGCCATTGCTACTACATAATGTCTGAAGATCTGTGAGCCAAGAAAAAGGAATATTTTACACACTGACTAATGGTAGTAAAAAACCCACTGGGGCTTACGCATGGATCCTTTTTTAACACAGCAGGATACGTGAAGTTTCCTTCATTCATGGAGATGAGGCAAATACAGAGACATATTTTGCTCAGGACCATTTTTTAATGCTATCCTTATGTATATGGTTAGAAGAGCACATTTATTTCATCACTTTCTCCTCCTCTTTAAGTTAAGGGAAATGTTAGCTTTAGATTTTTTTTTCAAAGKATCTATTCAACATAATTGCAACATCATTTGGTGTTTTGAAGCAATTCTAATATTAAATTCTAATATTTGAATTTTTTGAAAAATTCAAAATATTTGAAAAAATAATACTTGAAAAAAATCTAATATTAAAACAACAAATAAAACTAGTCTTATATTTAGTGGCATCCTTTTTTAAAGATGCATTTTGGAATCCTTACTCTTTTATATGAGAAAGGTAATATTCAAACTCTTCCCTGAAATTCTCCTCTGCAATCATTATCTGCATTTATYTGAGAACTGCATACTGATCTCAAATGGTTAAGGGTTGAAGTCACTGGTTTAGCTAAACTACAAGAACTAGCCACTTTAGATGGAGATATTTGCAGGGAGAGACCTGGGAGTCCTGGTGGACACCAAGTTACGCATGAGTCAGCAGTGTGCCCTCGTGGCCAAGAAGACCAATGGGATCCTGGCTGCATCAGGAGGAGTGCTGCCAGCAGGTCARGGGAGGGGATCCTGCCCCTCTGCTCAGCTCTGGTGAGGCCGCCCCTGGAGTATTGGGGGCAGTTCTGGGCTCCCCAGTATAAGAGGGACATGGAGCTCCTAGAGAGGGTCCAGCGGAGGGCAACAAAGGTGATTAAGGGAGTGCAGCATCTATTGTATGAGGAGAGACTGAGTTGAGCCTGTTTTCTCTGGAGAAGAGGAGGTTGAGAGGGGATCTTATCAACATGTTCAAATACCTGAGGGGAGAATGTAGGGAGGAAGGGGCCAAGCTCATCTCMGTGGTGGCCAGTGATAGGATCTGGGACCCAGACAGCAAGGACTTTAAGTACGCCAATATTTGCTGTTCAAAAATATGCGACATAGGCATGGGCTAGCAATGACTGAAAACAGGCCTCAATTAAACTTTCCTGCAAATTCTAGGGAACTATGATTGAGAGGCTTAGTATTTAGTGCTGGATACTTCTTCAGCATTAGCTAGCACTAAGAATCTCAGATCTGAATTCTGTTGCAATTCATTCATATTTCCCAAATTTAGCATCCAAATCTCATTTGGCTGCCTCTACTAAACCTCTGCCTTTATAATATGCAAATTAGTCCTATTATAATCTAACTGCCCTGCCCTGCTGTTAAGAGTTTGACATGGTGTATTCTGTCCTGGCAAAATGCAAGTTGTTTATTCATTCGTTCTTTAGTTAGGAGGCTGATTGCTACAAGCAGATGCACACAACAGCCAACAAGAGGAATCCAAACAGACATCATTCAGGATCAGCACTGTTAGCTGATTTCTAATCACTAATGACTATATAAAAGAGCACTGGCATCCAGAAAACGTTGTACAAGGAAAAAGCAGTCCTCACAGGCACTGGGCACCATCTTATCGCTTAAAATGCAGTATATTAAGCACCAGAGCAGAACAATACAACTAAATATTAAGGAGAATGTTTCTTCCCTTGAATTTATGGGATCCCAGTGTTATTGACACACTATTTTGTGAAACAGAGTTATTCAGCACTCATCCCAGGGTAAGAGAGAAAGCAGCTCACTAACAAAAAGCCCATTTACTCCATCATTTACTTGGAATAGCTCAAACATACTACATCGAAGAAAAAGCAAAACTAGACTGTGACTACCTTAAACAGATGATGAATTACTGAAAATTTCCTTCTGCAAGTCCTACATAACCCAAGCCAAGGGCCACACTCACCCATGGTGCAACTCCTTTGACTTCAGTGGAGTTGTGCTGGCAGCCACCTCYGCTGTACTCGGCCCAGTGCCATTATTTATGTGAGGCTGGGCTGTGTGTCTTCTCTTGATAAATGCCAGCACAGGAAAGCTCTCTCAAAAAAAAAAAAAGAATCTCGGTAATCACAACATGATGAGAAATGCAGACACACAAACTGCAGCACAGCAGATAAACAGGAATATACAGCTGTGCTGTATACAAGTTCTTAGCAGGAGACTCTTCTTGTATCTGAAAGAAAGATTTTAAAGTCATAAATAGCATGAGCTTCTTTCTCGTAAAGGGACTACAATTTGAATCTTTCTTCTGCACTTTGAGTCATATTTTTTCAATTAAAAATAAAAGAGGAAGGAGAAAGACACTGTCTTCATATGTAGAGTCCACAGCCCCGASCTTCCAAAAATACTATTATGACTTCAAATTTGAAATATATACCACTGCTATTTTAGATACATAGTAAAGCAAAATCTTAAATGCTCAGAGAAATACGAGTATCTCTTTACTTTCAGGTAACAYGCTCATCAGTTATAGTTACTAAAGGCTTTAGAAATCCTTTAAAAATAAATGTGAAGGTCCTAACCCACTWTATTTTTTTACTAGCGTAAATTACCTCCATGCACCAGAAAGGCAGTCAAAGGTACAAAGCAGCACTTTTACRAAACAAACTGCAGCACCTGACTCTCAATAAATGGACTGCTGCATCATTGCACAGCTTGGCTCAATGCTAAATGCATATTCCTTCAGCAGCTTCATGAAGTCATTTTTTTTCCTGGTTTTCATAAGCTGGAACTCTTTTTTTCAACACTTCAGTCTAGTGTATATACACACACACAAAAGAAAAATGTCACTTTAGCTTTTTGTTTCTCCTTTTCTAAATAAAAAACATTCAATAAATATTATACACCTGCTGAGATCAATGAATACATACTTCAGCGTATGCTTTTGTCTCCTTAAAGACAGTGGTTTTGCTTGCACATCAGTGCAAAAGCAATCAAACTCTCATGCCTTCCTGACACTGTCACCTAYTTATTGTGATAAATGAAAATACGCAAGGGCTGTTCTCTTAAAAATAAATGACTGAAGAGCATGTAAGTAGCACTACACTCAATATAACTTAATAACTCATAAAATAGCTAGGCGATGTGGATAGGGAAGATCATCAGTCTGCTAAAACAACGCTGTTACAGTAGGTTCAGAGCAGCACAGGTTCTATGAGGTTTTATGAATGCACAGTCCAAAGGAACAGGAAAGGCTTTAAGTAAATCATTGCTGAAAGCTGATACCACTAAACAGCTTTATTTCCTTCAATGGCCTATTTAACTGCCGCCTCAGTCTACCCATTTGCAAATAACACAAAACATCTTATCAGAATGAACAATTTTCATCGCATGGTGAAATAATCAATCTGAAATCATCGGGTCCAAACTCCCTTATAAGACAGAATCAACTCTGAAGATCTTAGATGCAGCTTTGGGGTTAGATGAGGCAGCCAAGGGCCTGGTCCTGCCAGGTTTCCCATATCACCAAGGTCAAAGGCTCCTCAGCCTCTCTGGGAAACCCACTGTAATCTGTTTTGAACCTTGTTTTTTTCCCCCAATACCTAATAGGAATTTTCTGAGCTGCAGTTTGTGATTGTTGCCTCTTTCCCTACACTGGGCACCTCTGGGAAGAGTCTGTCTTGTCTGCTCTGCATCCTCRCGTTGCTTTCCTTCACCAGACATACTCCTGAACTATGGTTATGTTTCATTCCCTTAATTCAAAGATGACATTAGCACGCTATTATCACATTACCTTCTAGATTTTTTAGCTTGTGAAAGAGACTTAGTGCTSCTACTGCAATGTGAGAATTTTAATTCTCCTATGTGCTATATGCTCCTTAAAACCTCCAGGTAGCCGAGGTACTRAAATACAGATATTGTCAGGAGAAATATAATGTGACCCAACAACAATTAGGAAGGGACTA
Organism: Nothoprocta perdicaria; assembly: GCF_003342845.1. Classification (NCBI taxonomy): domain Eukaryota; kingdom Metazoa; phylum Chordata; class Aves; order Tinamiformes; family Tinamidae; genus Nothoprocta; species Nothoprocta perdicaria. The sequence continues at coordinate 889,939 of NW_020454117.1, read as the reverse complement.
TAAGAAATGGAGAATAGTCCCAAAACTCACTGACAATTCCAGAAACCCCTGGAAGCAGCTCCTCAAAAATAAACTATCGTTTAGGAAGTGGCTTTTAGGAATTCTGAACTTAGTGCAGCTGGGTTGAGCAAAGTAGCCTTGTTCATTCTCACAACATTCTGATCTCCCATCCCAGGGCACTTGTGCAGCTCCACACTCCCTTCTTCTAGCTCCTTCCCACTCTAAGCCCTAGAGCTGTGCAGTGATTGTAAAAACAGATYTATTTATTTAATCTTCCTTTTATTAAGCTGCTGAAGTGCTGCCATGCTGTGAGTATTTCAGACGGGCTTGCCATTGCCATTATGTCAAATACCTGTGCATTACTCTCTGCTGTCTTCTGGCATACCTGCCTTCCAGAAAGCTTTTTCCCAAAGGCAGTGGAGACATCTGCATCTGAACAGTGTCAGCTACACCACCCTCACAAGTGAGCTGCTCTACTGGTTGCTCATCACTATCCATCTGTGTTAGCATAATACTCTATAATGCAACATGCTTTTATACTCTCTGTGTTYCTGTGTGCACAAGAAAGAGTTAACATATTTTATCTTTCCAGTTTCCAAAGATGTTGTTAAACAACTTTGCAGAATTTGTGCAAACAAATCTTTTATTTTTACAACTATGGTTTCTTGTTTAGACACATTAATGGTGTCTTGCTTAGAAATATAGGACTGACGTGAGACTACAGGGTCAATGAACTTAGTCTCCTGCTACAGCAAAGAAGAATGTCTCGCTGTCCTGCCTATAAATGTATCAAATTTCTTTTTAAATAGTTCTTTTTTAAATTTTTAAATCCTTCATCACTGCTGAAAAATATAACTGAACTTTATATTTTTTCCTAGGCTTCAGTCCAACGTATTCAGAACTACTGAAAATTCATTTTTCTTTTACATAGCCCTTTCATTTAGCTCTCTGATTTTACTCCTCTCTCTCCCTTCCCTCCCACATCATTTGATATGCTAGAGGACTTTCAGTCTTCATTTTGATAAGTATTCAGTCTCTTCTCAAAGAAACTCTACCCAAATCATCTTTCYATCTCTTCCATTTTACCTTTCCCGACCAGAGATTGTCCAGGACTGCATACCATACACCTAGCAAGATCTTCTCCATGGCCTGGTATCATGGTATTGATGCTTTCCTAAGTCTTTTGGAAGTATTTTCCAYGATGCATGCAACTTTTCCATGGACACATCTTGGCTGACCTGTAACTGTCTTGTGTGGATGTTATAGTTGCAGTCAAACCGAAAATACTGTTCTGGTCAGTGAAGAAGCCTACAGGTTTCATCAAACAGCCAAAGTTAGGGAACTGTAGCTAGTTAGGGCRTAGGTGGTTTCGTTAAAAGCGAGGTGGATGCTGCTTGAAAAAAATATAGTGATGCACTAGGAGAGTGATTCTAACACAATATGGCTTCAAGGTTAAGTTCCATGACAGTGAAAGCAGTTACATATGTTACATTGCACAGTTCAACACCAGTACSAGTCCAAAACAACAACCAAACATTGTTAACCTTTGACAGATGCCTGTCCTGTGGGCCGAGTAAAGCAAATTGCTCCYAGCCCACTTCTCAGCTGAAAAGTCATCTTCATCAAAAACCCAACACTATAATTTTCACTAAGCTGTGATTGTAGAGGAGACAATGATTGAATAGATGTTTTGTGTCACATCTTTCATTCTACAGGCAATCCCCCTTGGACATGGTTGAGGTATTCTGCTGAGAAATAAAGACAAAACTGTTCATCATCCCTGCCCTACCCAGCTGTCCTCTGGTTAGGGGCAAATAGAGACAAAACACTTTCCAAACAGAAGCTAGTGAGGTGAAGTCATTCTGCTGCAAGTTCTTTCTATTTGCTTATGTCTCAGATGAGGTTTGCAGGAAGAGATACACGTTTTTTTCAAAGCATAAGGCTGTTACTGAAGATTTCATGTGAAAAATTAACCATTCACATGCAAGACAGCTAAACAGACGGGGACTGGAAGAGTCAGGAAAGGTTTTAGTGTATCAGTACAAAATAAAATTCTAGAAATCTCATTTACCTTCACAGATGCTAAATCTCAACTATTGGTTGGTCTGATCTTTTTTTCATACCCCCGAAAAACTGTATTTTGTATGCAAAATTACACCTTACTTAGACATAAATTCGTGTCCGAGTCTGATATTCATATCTTATTCATATGAACTCTTTTTAAATACTGATTAAATATTTCATTGTCCAAACATTTCCTTTGTCATAATTTTTATCTGCTTTTATCTTTATACATAGAATCAAAATGCATGAGAATGCATTGAAAGAAATTTAAAGGGTATTCATTTTGAATATCTTATAAGAGTTCCATTTATTATTCACATGGAGACCTTTACTTTTCTAACTTTCCTGTGATATTTTCCCAAATAATATAAGCCAAGTACATATCCCTCTCCTGGTAGATGAATTTCTCTGAGAGGGACAGAAAACTATTTTCCTGTTTAATTTTAGCCCTTTCTCTGTACATTTTTATTTCACTCTTTTTCTACCGGTAATAGTCTAAACAGAAAATCCCAGAGCCTGGGATAAAGCTTCCATTTAACATCTTTAGTAATCGATCTGAAACAGCCGGATCAGCACAGGATACAAAGAGATAACACGTAACTAGGAACAGTGGCACAAGGTTAGGACAAAAAAAGCATAGGAAAAAGCAAACAAAGTACATGGACGCTTGGCTGAAGAGAAAAAGTGGAAGCACAAATAAAGTCTGAATGTTTAAATAGATCAAAAGAGAAAGAAAACATCTGCAGTATTATAAGAGCTRTAAAAGAAAGAAGATGAGCCTAAAATGAGGCTGAGCTGAAAAAAAAAAACCCATGCATTAAGTAGTCTGACTTGGGAAAAAAAAAGTGCCTGTTGACAATTGTGGGGGGTAAAGGAAGAAGGAAACCAAATATAACATTTGCCTGAAATTAGAGGGAAAAAATGTGATCTAAGGTTAAAAAAAAAAAAGTTAGCAAAAGACAATTAATGAATGTAGATTAATGTAATGACAAAGGCTGCTACTTTAATCTGATTATCTTGATCTTGGTCTGCAAGAGAGTGCCAGTATTAACAATAAAAGTTACATGCAAAACGAGTGACACAATTCTATGTCAACTTCAAGGTGAATTTTTTTAAACACAAGGCTCATAAGGAGTTGCAGGAAGGTGCCCTGCCAAGCTTATTCCTATTCAGCAATCCCTGCATGAGCAACATTCCCTTTTGTCCTGTGAATTCAAGCTTTTACAGCTTCCAGGATGATTTTATTCAGAGTGCTGTGTTATTGGGTTTTTGTTGTTGTTRTTTTTGTTGTTTTAATGGATAAAGGAAACTAAAAGGTAAAAGATTTTCAGTCTAAAGAAAAGCTAGCCAACAGGCTCCTTGCTAAGAGGTACATGCCATTATTTCTAAAACCTGTTTAGTGAGTTAGAAGACAAAACTCTTCAACACACAAGATCATTCTTGAATGTTTTYCCTATTGCAGATGAACATATTTTGTTAGAGGAAAGTGGGCTGGCCAGTTAGAAGAACGCWTCCTCAGTACTTAGTAAAGAAAACTTCCCATGTAGCAAATGCCAGCTATTAATGCAGGAAGCACAATTTACCTCCCTCGGCACAAAATGAAAATCCCCTTTGTGATTAAATCTTTAAAGAGTTAGATTACTTTATCTGCTTCTAGAATTCTTTAGGTGTTTTCTAATTTTTTTTCCCTCCTTAATCATTGATTAAGAGAGTGTGATAAAACACTGAAAAGGTACAACACCAAATTTTCAAATACTGTTGTAACACTGAATGATCCAGCAATTCACTGATAATGAGATGTCAAACAGCTCGTGCACCTGCTCCACTGTACTTTATCAGGGATTTTAGARAAACCAGGCTTAAATCTTAACCTATTTATTCAAAAGAGCAGGGGACAGAGACAGGAAAAGGATATCCTTTCCAGATATCTGTCAGCTTACTCCCATTTTCAATACTTTGTGTGTGCTAAGTGGCACCTTATTTTGCTTAATGAGGCTCTGAAGTTTTTGGAGGTAGACCATAAAATACAGATTTCCTAAAACCTASTGAGCAGGTTTGGGCAGCATTGATTTGGGTTTTGGTTTGATTTTGTTCTTCCATTCTGATTAGCAAACCCTCATTATGAATCAGACCTGTGGGATTTGCTCTGGTTCTCTTGTAAACCATCAGTGTGAAGATACATGGGCTGTGGATGCTTTAATATCCTTGAAAAACCTGAGAAAATTAGGGCCTGACAGAAATATCTATTTCACTACTTAGGTAGATTAAATTCAGTTTAACGGGCATACCTTTGTCTTTAATTCCTGCTGCAATTCATTACCTCCAATCATAGAGTCTAATAGCCAATTATGCCAATTATACTCTTTTTTTTATTTCTCTGCAATTCATCAATTTTATTTGATTTCAGGTGTATAATGGAAAGTATCAACCAACAAAATTACTTAGGACCATAATGACCTAGCACAATGAGGCCATTCATCATCAGACTGAAGTCTTATTCTGCACAGATTCTACAAATAGTTTCAATTAATAGCTTAACACCAGCTCTGCTGCAAAATATACATTAAACACTGTGCCTGAAAAATATATATTAAACACTGAGCTTGAATTAATAATAGCTGGAAGTTCTTTATGCCATTCTGAGTCAGGATCTGAAGCAACACTGATTCAGCCCAGTCACTCACACGTAYCTGTTTAGAGAAGTCTTGAAATCTAAATTCTTCTTGCATAGAAATGACTCACACAGTTCAGCAGGAGAACATTGGATAATTGTGGCTACCAACCTAGTGTGGTTCAGTTTGGCTACGAATGCAAGCCAGGGTGTGCAGCGAGATCAGAAGAAACACTGAAAAGGGGGAAAAAGCAGTCACGAGTCATTAGATGCACTGTCTTAGATTTTTGCAATAGTATTTGTTTACAATCAGAAAAGACATCCATAAGAAGCAACAGCACAACCTTAAATACAGAACGGTCTGCTGAGTAGAACAGAAAATTATCATTAGGATAGAGCCAGCTGCATGTACCTCATTTGATAATTTTGGTAGCAATCTCATTTCTTGAATTACTCTTGTTAGCAGATCCCCACACAGATTATACACTCCCAGAACAGATGATAAAGAAATTATCCTCCATTGACTGTTTGCATGCAATTAATACACAGAAGCCCCCAAAAGAAGATGTCAAAGGCAAGCTGTGACAGCCACCACCATGCACATGCATTACATTTTCTTCATTTCCAATGTGTCTTTTAAATATCTGAAAACTGCACAACAAAAGGAAGAATCTGCTCCCTGCTCATAATACCATTTCTCTAGTGAGAGGCCATTGCTAGATGGATGCCAGTAAATTAAATATCAATTCACCAACTGAAGCTACCAAACACCTACCACACTCAACAAATAGGTGTTATTTTATTAAAAAATCTCTTTTACAGTAACATTCACATCTTAAAAGTGGCAAAACCTAATTACATAAGTTGCCATATGAAGCTTCTGTRTTTGCTTCTCTATCTTCCCAGACTATGGATGGCTTATTTAATATTAAGCTAAGGCATAAGGAAAGAAGATATTTTAATAGCAATCAGCAACTGAAGAAATCCCAACTTTACATATAGAATACTCTCTATAGAAATACTTCATTTTGTGTCAAATACTTCATATCTCCAAAATGCATCTGTTGCATAAAATATTTCTACATTTACATGTAGCAGCATGCTTAGTAATCAATGAATTAAGATTTTGCGCCTCTTCTTTGTAACATTTTCCACACGCACTGATGAACGCTAGACAAAACAAGGCATATTGGTCTGTCACCATTTAATATGATGGCCATGCATTTAGAGTGTGTTTGATATATTTTATTCTACTTGTGTATAGGCTTTTCTGTCTCTTCTTAGAAATACAAATGAACACAATCTTAATGCAAGCACAGCACTGCATAAAAATGAGGTTTCCCAAGCTCATGCAAGTTATGCTTGGGCATGATTTTTTTTCAGAAAGAAAAAAATGACCTCTCCTCCCAAATTTTTAGCGGGGAGTGATCAGCTTCAATAAAACTAYTGCAATATCTTCAGAGACCACAGGTAAATGTTGAAGGTCAGAGAGGAGGAGAGAGGTTTTAAAGCACAGCCAATGGTCAGGGCAGTAAGTTAGAACAGTTCTTCCACCTCTGAGTATTTATTTACCATGATACACAAATATAAATCTTTAGAAGAGGATCTTAACTATAAAGTAACTCCTTGTTCTAGGCTATGCTGAATTTTTTTTTTCTCCTCTCAGGAGGTAACTACTCTATCCCATTATAGGATACTGCCTGGTAAAGAAACCTTAACAGTTTTTGCCAAATATAATTTTCATTTTCTGACCAGTCCAAGTAATTCCTCATATTCTCATGGGCTGTTTTTAAAACACACACATCTGTGGGTATGTTCTGTGTTCTGAAGGTTGCACTCACCAACTCTGCAGAAGGCAAACCTGTGCTGTCACCTTGCAGATCCTGCTAGAATGACAGCTTGACAGTGTCCACCTTTTTGTAACGTGTCTTTTTGCATTACTTTGGTTGAAATGAGCAGCTTAGCTTTTCGTCCGCATGACCCACAGGGTCAGAACATCGCAGCTTGCAAAGCACAGTGCACGTGCCAGAGCTTGCAATATCAATGGTCTTGCATCAGCATTTCACTGCAGTCCTCTCTCATGAGCAACATTTTCCCTCACATGTTCTCATGCAGATTTTTTGTCTTTATGCAGGTACTTGCATCATGTGCCAGGTGATGGAAAGATCTAGTGGCAAATACTAAAGACTGTAAAAAGAAAAACAAATAAAAGGCAGAGTTTTTTTTATTTCAATCAAAGAAATGGAAGTCAGTAAGCTAAGTAGAAGGTTCACCAAAGAATTTAAGAGCTTGTGTCTTCCGTGTACACGTGATCAAACGCCAGACAAGCATGCAAGTATGATATTCCTTCTGCTTTGCTCCAGTAGCATAATTTCCTGAGAAATACCTGAAGTTAACTAGCAGAACGCCTACTTTACAACAAGCTTCAAGRCTAATTACTTAGAAAGCAACTTACATGCAATAAGGAACCCCCATGACAGTTCTAGACACAGCCAATATGTTGGGATTCACTTTGTGTCTCTCCAAAACCTCTGCACCCTTGAAATCAAAGTGATATGCTTCAATATCTAGGCTGTCTAAACGACTTAAACAAGAATTGGGTGCCTGATATATCACTAAGGAGCTGCTGAATCATCCAGGCCAAGTGCCAGGGGAGGTGCAAAAACACACCTTCAGGCTTGCTSCTCTCATATGAGACAACTTTAAGCTCTGGGTCTGAACTTGAAAGGCAAAGAGAAAATTGCATTTATAGCCTGATATCTTCTCTGTGGATTCCATAGTATTTTGCCTGTAAGGAACAAAATATTTAAGCAATACTTCAGTTGAGTCTAACTCCACACATGCAAAAAAATCTTTGTTTTATCTCTGAAAGAATGTATATACAATAAATGGACCATGTTTTGTGTGAAGAAGTATCCTCTGATTTTCTGATCTTCATCTTCCCTATATTACACTTAGGATGCAACATATGTACTTGAAAGCCCTCTTAAGACAAAGAAATCATGGCAGGGACATGGAAGAAGAGTAGGTGACCTACTCAATGTCAGTGGCTCACCACCTTGACTTAAGAGCAGGTTTGGACCGGCTCTTCATCTAACCAGAGCCCATAGCTATTGCTTGTCTATAATAACACACAAGAAAGTTTACCTGTGACACTGATTTCCTCACAAGTAGGCTGTTGCAGGTATGTGAATTCATTTGAAAATCCRTTTTTAAAATCCAGCTCTGGTGCTAGTTGAAAAACAAGTAAATTTTTAGCTGAGGTCATATATCTCTGGGAATTTGTTAGCTGTTGATATGGTTACAATGTTAGAACTCTCTCTAAAAATATATTGCTAACCTAGCTACACATCTAATGAAAATCAATACTAAAAGCTGGTGTTACTTTTCAGTGCAGAGTATTAGCATGACTGCTGACCTTCCATTGATCTGAAAGGAGTGTCATATTGAAACAACGTCAGTCGAAAATAGAGGAATTCATACACCATTCATTTTATTTGTGCAGAGTGGTTGGAGTTGAAAACACCTGTTTATTTACTGAACAGGCACAAAAGAGATACTGGTAGCATTTATTCCCTAAATCACCTCTACAGAGATACTCTAACCCTAACAAAAAAAAAAAATTAGCACAGATATTAGCAAAGTCATTTAGCCATTTATGTTTGGAAAAGTTCACAGTGGCTAACAAAAACAACTGCTTAACTGTTCAATTTCTTGCAATAATGTTGTCCTTTACCAGGTGAAACCATAAAGGAAGCCATTTATAGTACCGCAGCACTAACAAAACCTACAAGTGGCATGCCAGTGAACTCACTCTGTATCAAATCTGAGTGTCAAATTCTTCTAAACTCTAGGAATGTCTGATCCAAATTATGAGGGTGTTAATGTTTTCCACAAGASACCCTTGTGGAGACACAAAATTCTCTTAGAGGACCTCTAACTGYATGCCTCTTATCTATAGTGAGGAATTTTGGCACACAGTATAGGTTAATTTTAATTATTAGAAAGGCTTTCAAAAAACAAAGGAAATATATTGGTAAGCCAAAGAAAACATATTATAAATTTTCTCAGAGGCACTTAGAAATAACACACAGAAATAATTCAAAATTACCTGCAAGTTTGCAAGCCCCCAAAGACCCTGCTTGTATTCAGTGAAGTTTGAAACATGAAGGAATTTAACCTTCATCACCTAAGGTTTGCATTTTGTCTCTTTTAGTCAGTAGGTTCTGGGTTTTAAAAGTGCCTGACTTACAAGTGTACAAGAGTAATCACAGCTAATATTTCAGGAAGGTGGCTGATGGCCGTAGGCATCAGGAACAAAATTCCCTGTACCCTGAAAGTATTTCAAGTCTCTCAACAGCTCTGTAGAATTTCACTTTTCTAGGAAGCATTAAGCATAGATTAATATGAGACGATATTAGAGTTGATGGACTATCAGTGCTATCTAGTATGTAAAACCATAATTAAAAATGAAACATTCAGAGTAAAGAGAAGTGGTAAAAATAGAAGGCTTAAGATTTTTGATCATTTAAATAGGTGTACGTTAAATATTTATACTAGCACAAATTTTTAAACTTGTTTCACAACATGAAATTTAAGATACCCAATTCCAACATCCTCCCCTTAAAGAGTATTTAAACTATTTCTAATGGTTGACTTACTCTTTTTTRGCAAGAAGACTTCCTGATAAAATGACAGTACTTTTTTTGTCTTTTCTTTTCTTTGAGAGAGAAAGAGCAAGGCAGAAGATCTAAATAGATTACCATCTTCTGAAGTGCTGGTGAGGGAAATCTGTTCTTGAAGGATCCAGGAGAAAAGAAAATGTGCTGAAAATCCAGCATACTTGAACAACCAGAAGCATGATATATTGAATGTGCATTGCTCCCTGTCTGAGAGGCTATAAGTGTTCAATGACATGACAATTTGCATCCCTGAATAGAAAAGAAAAGAGTTTCAGAAATTTTCTCTTTATATTTCTGTGAATACATGGGGTATAAATCTGCATAGTATTCACCTCAAGTTTGTGTTAAAGAAATTCTGTGCTCTGGAAACAAATAAACAAACAAACAAAAAACAAAGAAAAATGACATTCTTTTAATATAAGTAGTTTGCCTTATATGCATTTGCCGGTAGCCTGGGAGAGTTACTGAAATTCTTCCAATAGAGGCAAGGTAGAGTAGACAAATATTAATACTATGCATAATCTTCTATATTCCATTAAAAGAGTTGAATCAATGGGGGCTGAAGAGTTTTAATTCATTGAATTAACTGAATGCAGATGCTCAAGTTTACTTTTTCTGATTTAAGTTTACAATTAGTGATTTGAAGGATGCTAACTATAAAGGAAGCTTGTGGAGAACTGGTTTTATTGGAATTTAAATTTCATATACACACTGGAAGAGGATCAAGATCTTATGCTATAAATGTAACACAGATTCTTCCATACACTTCAACTACATAGTCTAATCATATTTTATGCATTAGTATTTGTGGCTACATGAGTATTTGTAGAAAACCTGTTCTTCACCACTACTGATTTGGGCTATGTACAATAAGCCAAGGAGAGGCTGGAACCAAGAATCAATGATATTCAACTCATTGAGCTTGTGGTTGCTCAGTTTTTCCCTTCTGTCTGTGTTTTCTCACCTTAAACATAACTATTGCCAAGAGCTGAGAGGATTTATGTTTTCTAGTATCCTGGGGACAGTATAGAAGTGCCATGTGATTATTAATAAAATGAGAGAAAATATCTTTGCTCTTTAAATATTTACAGCTAGACAGAGAGACTTGGTAAGCCAAAGACAGCATGCATTGACCAACTTGAAAGAACAGGAATCATTTCAAAAACTCTCCAGCAGATCTGATAAGCAGAAATTTACAGCAACATACAGATTAGGTACATGTGCCTTTCACATGTTTTTTCTGTTCATTTTTTTTTCTGCCCACTCTCTGATTTGTTGAGACCAGGARCTTTGTTATTCTGACGTTCTTTATTTTCATAGTCTAATGAGATATATTAACTTTTTCTGCATAGTGGATGCTGTTAYATTCTAAAGCCTTAATCACAGATACAACATAACAGACTTTTATGTATTCACTATTTACACCAGTCTGATTAGAAATTCAAATATATATTTCTAGAAATCAGCAAAGTAGAAACAAAGGATATAGACAACTGTRTATAGGGTAATTTTGAAACATATCTGCCAAATGCACTGAAACACTTTCCATTAAACATCGAATATTTGATGTTTTCCTCAGCYTATCCTCTAGCAAATAGTAAATAAAATTTTTAAAGTTAATTCTGAATTTTATGATTTTTTTTGAGAATAAATCATATTCCTCTTATTATAGAGTAATAAACCTTTAAGTTAGAACTAGAAAACAAAGTCCAGYATTCATAAAAATATCTTTTCTGTTATATCTGGAGAGAACTAGCAGTTCACTTCAAATGTTCCCTCTGACATTTTGATCCCAATACATGGACTTTCCTCTGATTGATCTAGGATTGCTTACGATAATCATCTGAGGCATTTGTTGGGCAATAGGATGTTGTGCTTACACCACTCCTCTCCTTTGTAAGAAAGGATGAGCTTGCATCATAAGAAAAAAATGTGCCTATCTGCAGTCTTTCTGACTACACTATTTATTCACTCATTGATTTACTTCACTAGAGGGCAAACATACTGTGCACAGCCACTTATGAGGCTGTGCCCCTGAGATATCTGTTTCTGAGCATGTTATAAAATTGTTAGTGCTGCCCTAATGGTCAACGCTTACCCTCCAAGGAGACAGTTTCTTGAATTCCAGAGCAGTTATGTCTGGCTTCCCTACAATCTCATATGACTATCTTTTTTCTGCCCTCTTGCTTCTGATTTACTGAAAGTAGTGAACTGCTGCAGGTGTCAAGTATAAGGTCACATAATTATAGAATCACAGAATGGTTAAGGTTGGAAGGAGCCTCTAGAGATCACCTAGTCCAACCCCCCTGCTCCAGCAGGGACACCCAGAGCACAGGGCACAGGGTGGCATCCAGGCGGGTTTGGAAGATCTCCAGAGAGGGAGACTCCACAGCCTCCCTGGGCAGCCTGTGCCAGGGCTCTGGCACCCTCACAGTGAAGAAGTTCCTCCTCACATGGAGATGGAACTGCCGGTGTTTAAATTTGTACCCATTATCCCTTGTCCTGTCACTGGGCACAGGCGAGAGCACGTCCCCAAACTCTTCACATCCTTCCCTCTGGTATTTCTTCATGTTGATAAGATCCACTCTCAATCTTCTCCTGGCTAAACAGGCCCAGCTATTAGGCTTTCATCATAGGGCAGATGTTCCAGACCCCTGACAATCCTTGTCACTCAGCACTGGACCCTCTCTAGGAGCTCCATGTCCCTCTTGGCCTGGGGAGCCCAGAACTGCCCCCAATACTCCWSKGGYGGCCTCACCAGAGCTGAGTAGAGGGGCAGGATCYCCTCCCTTGACCTGCTGGCAACATCCTCCTGATGCAGCCAGGATCCCATTGGCCTTCTTGGCCACGAGGGCACAMTGCTGCCTCATGGTTAACTTAGTGTCAACCAGGACTCCCAGGTCCCTCTCTGCGGAGCTGCTTTCCAGCAGGTCAGCCCCTAATCTGTACTGATGCCTGGGGTTATTCCTCCCCAGGTGCAGGACCCTGCACTTGTCCYTGTTGAACCTCATGAAGTTCCTCTCTGCCCAACTCTCCAGCMTGTCCAGGTCCCTCTGAATGGCAGCACAGCCCTCTGGTATGTCAGCCACTCAGTTTTGTATCATCTGCAAAGTCCCCATAGTATCTCTTTCTCCTCAGTTTGTTTCACATTTCCTGTGTTAAAGAGGCACAGATATGTGTGTGTGCGCATGTGCACGCATGTGTTTTTGTTATGAAAACAGAGAACCAGAATGTCTATTTATTTATTTCCACATTTAAACAAAACAATTTCTTCTTAGATATAACTRATGTGTATGCAATAACGGCTGTCTAACCATCAGTGCCAGTCTCCTTTATATAAAGAGAATTCCAGTGACTGTTCCTACTTCTAAACTATTTTGATATATACATGTGTGTTATATATATAGATACACACTCACATAAATATAGATGGGTGTATATATATGTATATATAAAAATACAAAATTAGGCAGAAGAATAACTTGCTTCTTCAGCAAAGAGACTATATTGCATTAATGAGAGTGAAATACTCCAATTGGTATGTTACAACTTTTTGCATGCATTTTGCTGCAATTTCTCATCCTGTATTGCTTCCGTATGGAACTGAGCTGCCTGTCATCCCACATCCTCTGCTGTGCCTGCTCGCATTGCCAGTGCCTTGGTTAGACTACATCACCATGCCATCAACCTACTCCTGGAGTCATCACTCCAACCTCTTCTCTGCCTGCAAGCCCATTTAGTCCACCACACCACATGGCAATGCAACTGCACCTCTCTTTCCACTTAGACTGAAACTGCAACACTCCTGATACAAGAATATTATAAAAGGCTACGGTTATAGAGAATATAACTATTTTCTGCCATTTCTAGATTATTATTGAGTTGTTTTTGGAGAGGGCATACTTCAAATCTGCTTTATACAGCAGCTACTAGTATGCTAAGGTACACACAATTGTGTATGTGCAAATACAGAGATATATTGTGTTACAACAAAAGGGAGAAACTCATATTGAAAATCATTGAAAGAATACATGGTTTAGAAGAGAGAGAGAGAGAGAGAAGTCTTATTTTCTCTCTCTCTCTAAGACTTCTGTCAACTCTAAACACTTCAGAGGTTCTTACTTCCCCTTCTTGCTTTGAGAAAGTTGACTATTGCTCCTTGCAYCTCTCTCCTTAGAAACACAAGCCAAGCACTGATAAACCAATKGCGCTGCCAATAACAGGGTATAATTTAGGTGAGCAGGTGATTATTCAYTGACTTAAACCTTTGACATGGGTATTTGACTATGTTGTGTTAGGCAGTATCTTTATCTTATGTCTATGAGAAGGTTGGGCCTAGCTTAAGTGAAGTTATATCCAATAAAAATGAGCTGAGAATCTGATCCAAAAGAGAGGTAGGAATAAAATGAGATACAATGGAAAAAAACCAAACAAACTTGGAGATAAACTGTTTTTATCCTAAGGAAGTATACCTTTGAGGAGGTGCAGTCACTATTTCACAAGGAGGCCTTTACACATCCAGGAGCTATGAAGCCTCTTGCTCCATAGTAGTTAAGGGAGATCCAAGGATCTGCACAGCAGCCAGAAATTGGTTTCTGAATTGATTAGGCATCATGTCTGTCAGAAGCAACTCTTATTTAATACAATTTTTCTGTAACACAGTCTAAGAGGGCTATTTTCAAAAGATTAGGCCTCTTCCATCATCTTGCTGAGCTTAATCACTCAGTGTAAAAGGGAAACTTGCTGGTTCCCATTCTATCACTGATAAAACAAATTACAGTATCTGATCACAGTCTGTCTAGTCAGCCTCCACAGACATTCACACATGAGCAAATCATTCTGTAGCCAGCTAAAGATCAGAGTGAAATAATGGAGACAAGAAACACAGAACAATGAAGTAACCATTAAAAATGCTATATACTGGATCCCAGTCCTTCAAGACAAAAACAGTGATTCCAACTGGTTTTGAAGATGTTTCTTATACAACATAGAGCCTAGGGTTTTTCTTTTGCTGAAAATGAATGTTGTTGAAAATGAATTTGTCTCTGGAAACAATAAATTTAGATGAAGCTTTGTCCTGAAGTGGTTTTCAGATGTTTGAAAGCGTAATTTTGCATCAAAACAAAGAAAGAATAGGTAGGAAACAGTGAAGCAGTGCCTGCTGCCCTTAGACAGCTAAGAGCCTCGTTGTAAGGGTACAGATCTGTGAATCAGGTGAAGATGTCCAAGTCTTCCCTCTAACCAATGCCGAGCTTGCTGGGGCTTGACTCTTCATCTTCACATCCTCAGATGATGCTGTATCTGCTAGATTTTTGCCTCTGTTTGTCAAAAGAAGATGAAAGGTCTTGGCATCCTCCTGATTTATCATGAAGACATTTTTGAAAGCTTAAATATTTTCATCGGGTCAGGAGCCCTTTCAGTGTGGCTTCCTAGCCAATATATTTCACTGTGAAACAGCAGGGAAGGAGAAAATGAAAATCTCTTCTCAGTGTCAGCTTGCAATGAACACAAGGCTACATGCTAYGTTGAACAAAGGAAAAAATAGCCTTGTGCCTGTGAGTGTTGGCCTCATTTTTCCTTCTAATTATTCAAGTGGACTTGCTGGGGTACTCACAGGTGAAGCTACAGTAAGAACTAAGAGAAACTAAAAAATACCCTGCTTTAAAATGCAGTTTTATTTATCTGCTTGGGAAATGAACTTTGACAACTAAAAGGGCAGATGTTCTAAACTACCTCAGAACAATTCTAAGATGAAAATGCTTTTAATACTGTGCTGTAAAAAAGTGAGCTTAGACTTTTTTAAAGAAGAGAGTTTGAAGGATGAGGAGAAGGAAAAKATTAAAAATTGCTTTATCACTAAAGGCTCAAGATTAACAGAAAGATTTGGAGAGTCTTTGGGACACAACCTTGTTGCATAAAAGACTTCCATTATCAGCGATGTACTGGAAGATCATGTATTGAATGTACTTTGTCATCTTTTTCTTCCCAATGGAAGAATTGCATCCTTAGGTTTTCTGAAGGTTTTATTTCAGAGAAGGAACACAARGATTTGTATTAAAAAGGTCCCTTCTGACATAGATCTATGGAAAAGATGTTGCAGAAGCCCCTAAAGATGAAAGAAATGTGTCAGATGAGCCTGCTAAGATTTTGAGTTCATACCACAGCCTAAGGCTCACCTTTGCAAATATTAGTTGCTGACTAGTGGCTGGCTACTGACCACGTTTATAGGGACATAAAAAAATTCAAGTGACAGGTGTCATGTGTTCCTAATATATATACCTTCCTTATAGCAAGCCAATAAAAGTGCTGCTAGATAAATCCATGAACTTTATCTACATATCAACAAGGYTAGCATTAACACATTGCTCTAATCAATGCTAAAAGCCCAAATTTATAAAGAATCTAATGAGTCTARATGATTTCCCAAGGGCAGCTATGGTTTCCCAATGGAAAGTTGTACATACAACTAACATATGACTGGGCACATCTCACCATAGCTCTCTGTAACTCCTATATAATCCATCTGCACAGATTAGCCCTTGTGAAAAGGTTCTTTTGAGCCAAAAGTGAAGATCTGCTAAGCACAGATTTATAGGCAATCTTATAAATATTTTGTATCTGGACCAGCAGTTCCTCAGAGGTAAGAAGTACAGCATGAATTTTGATGAGGCCCTTAAATCCAACTCTTAAATCTTTCCATTACAGGTACCATTCTTCAGTCAGGGTGATGATCCTTACATCTAAAGACTATTATGAAGTTACATCCATTAATGTCTCAATATCCTCAGATATTAKAAGGAGAATGTAGAAATTTCTATAAAAATATAAACCTAATAAAAAAGTCTTTATAGATTCAAGTCTAATGTTACTGACAACTCTTATTCTCACATTTCTGCTCCTCATGGTAAAGGCTGCTAAATTCACCTTGTAATATGCACATAAATAAAATATTATCACAAAACAAATATTACTCCAATAACATTTTCATTTTCTGCCAGGAAAAGCTTGCACTGTCTTATTTTTGTCCTACCATATTCTTGTCTTTTATYCCAGCTTTACTTTTTGGTTTGAAACTATAAGAAAGCCAGACTCATCTGAAGGGCAGTATTCAGATAATCCACACGTAGAAAATACAGTGCCCACATACATTTAAGATTTTGACAGCTTTTGAGCAGCACAATTGGCTATAAGATGAGAAGATTTTTAAAGTTAACCTTCTTTTCTCTRAAAAAATTCAAATTGATTAACGTACCACTTAAACTTCAAGAATATAGACAACAAACAAGCAAAAAAGAATCGTAATAAGCTTAGGTCCTTGTTCTGTCCYGGAATATAGAAACAACAGGAGTGTCAAAGTTGTGTCTTTCCAATATGGAAATTTATTCTATATTCATCATATTTATGGGAGAAAAGAAGAAAAAAGGCAGAAGGAGAAGGAGTGCACTTGCACAAAACCCCAGTAAGTAAACTGTCATTGGTATATTTTTTCTGTTTCCTGACACAGTAAGTTTAATTTACTGTAAGTTTAACTTAAGAGTACACCCTTTAACAGTGCAGATTTTTAAAATGCATGTCTCAGACACACCGAATTACGAAACTGCCTAAATTAGATTTTGCCTTGTTTTGACTTCTAAAATCTATGCAATTCTTCAGTCATATTTTAGTTTCCCTTTGCAACCCTGATGACTAGCAAAATACATTTTTCATAAGAACTTCTTACAAAAATATCTTAAGGCTACTTACTGAAGACAAGAAAGAAAAAAAAAAGAAAAAAAGGAGTCTAAGAGGATGGTCATAATAAAACTTAGAACTATATGCTTCCAAACTTCCCTTTGAGTACGGAAACTTCTTGGCCCTTTGTCCAAAACAGATTAGTGAGATAGAGAAAACATGGGAGAAAGTGCAAATAAGCATTCACATCAAATACCTTCTGGTTCCAGTGAAGATTAATTTTTATCTGGATCAATAGGTTTATTTATAGTCTTATAATAAAGTGCTTCTGACAAAGCTTTTCCTTAAGTCACTCATTTGCTTAGGCCATGCTCCTTCTGCAATAAAAACATCCATTTAATAAGTGAACAGTTATGCAAGTTAGGATCAGTCAACTAGAAACAWCACACCTCAAAATTATTGAGCACAGCCTAACTGTACGGTCATATATTAAGACAYCCTTTCCATCAGAAAATGTCTTATCAAAACATCTGCATATGAGTACTTCATCCTCTCCAGAGCGGCTTAAAGAAACTTTGTGAGCAACCCCGTGCCCTGACACCACAGACAGTGCATGTGCCATTTTTTCTTTTATTATTTTCTAAGCTTAGTGTGTGCTAGTCTTCATAGATATTTCTGTCCTKTAGTTGTCCTTGGAAAAGACAAAACTTTTAACTGAATTACATCTCTAAAATGGCAGGATTAATTAGAACTTTTATAATACATTAAAACAAGTATTTTCAAGGTAACATGTCATTCAGTATCCCAGTTGAATATGGTAAACAATTAATCAATTTGTTAAGGAATTCTAGGCTTATCAGTAGCAAGCCAATTAAAGAAATAACTCAAGATTTTTAATAAAGTACTTCTTTCAGAGGTATATTTCAGAGAAATTCCTTAAGTAGTAACCATGAAAGCCATTTTAGCTCTGCTATCATTCTTTGTTTGGATACAGTTATGCTTATTTATAWTTCTGAATGGTTTCCCTGATCTCACTATGGTAAATCATTTTAAACGTAACAGGTTTCAATGGATTATTTTTACTGTTGATGGGAAAAAGTCTCATCATTTGTAGATTTTATTATGTTTATTCAACACCACTGCACAATGTAAATCAGATAAACTAAACTTATAGTCAATACAGAATAACTAAAATAATTCAGCACTGTGGATGAGAATTTAATTAYCCTCAAGCTGAAATTTGCTTTTATTTCTCAAAGTAATTAACTTAGCTCCCTTGAGGTTTATATACATATATATATATATCATACTAGATAAGGCATTAAATCTAAGCATTATTATGCATCAAATGATCGATTAAAGCACTTATGAATGGATAACTATATAATCATTACTCTACATGAGCAATTGCGGCTAGTCAAAATTCTGCATTCCCATCCTGCARAATGATCTGAAGTTAGATTAATCCTCAAACTAAATGCGAAAGTAACAAATTCACAAATATGTGTGTTCTGAAATACATACATTTTCCATCATATAGCTTTACCAGCATATAGTTTACCATTTTCTTCAGCTATTAACATATTAGCACCTGATGGTTGAAGTGAAAGACTGAAGTCTTTTATAAAGTTTATGCACCTTCATGGCACACTGAGCATAACGAAAGCCCCTTCCAGTGAYGGGCCACTCTATCAGGAAGATGTTGATCAACCACAAAACTGTTTTSTTTCAAGCGTAGTAGTACAATCCCCAAATAGTCACTTTCTAGGAAGRAAAGTAACTTTTYTCAGCATAAATCTGAAGATCCTCATACCTTCTGCAAAGCTGTAGAGAACCCCTAACTCCCACCTATKTCAAGCTTGTCTTCCGTTAAGGTTAGCTCACACTAAAGCAAGTGCCTCATTTAGGCCCTACTCAGCCCTTACCTGAAGGAGGATCCACAATGTAGGCTTTCTTTTGCCTCTGTTTTCTGGGRAAACTACCTGCATATCTCAATCCTGAGCTTTTAGTGGGAAGGTAGAGTCCACAGACCAGCCACAAGGAAACTATGCTGCCTGCCTACCTTGGCTTGCTGAAGTGCAGGATAGCTCGAAATGCATTCGAAYCCTACATGCACAGCCTGGAAGGCATCATTCGTGTCCTGCCTTCATTAATTAAGTTTTATAAATCAAAAGTGAGAGCTCATTTATCGCCTTTTTGTGCGCACGAGGRACAGCTCAGAAGTGAGGCACACCCTTTGCAAAGGCAGCTTTGCAATTAACTGTTCAAGCGCATGTCTTATGTCACAGCATCACATTTACGTGAAAGGGACACAGCCCACAATAAATAATGCACTAAAACAACAAGATTAGCCCTTTTTAAAATATAAAAAGCTATTTTTTATGTTGGTCAGGAACATTTCTGTGTTCATAATGATATAGATGTCTTTTTTTCCCTTTCGACTTTAATGAAAGAAGAATGAGCCCTTTCAGGTTTTATTACCATAGCCACTGCTGAAATGTGTATTAAATTAGAGATGTGCCAGTGCTGTGGTTTAGACAATAATTCAGATAGCTATGGAACCACTACAGACATGTCAGTCTCTCCTCTCTGCTTAACATCTGCTTCAATAAGTCCAAATCAGATGCTGCCTATCCAAGTCAACAACAAAGCAGATAAACTTCAATACCTTTCTAGAATATATTAAGGCTACATATAGATAAATACAAATACAGTCATAAGAAGGGCAGGCTTCCCASATCAAACAATACTCACCACTATGTCATTGTGATCTACAGTCTTTATGTGCCTAATTTCTGTGACATTCAATTTCTCAGCTTACAGAAGAAGAGGACAATTAAATGCAAAGAGTTGAGACCATGTTTTCCTAACAAGAGTGCATACATACACCTTCCCTAACCCTGGTTTCAGTTTTTGTGAGGAGAACATCATCTCCCTGACAGATACAGAATAAAAAAAATTTAAACATCAGATACATCCCTGGCAATGAAACTTTGGGAAGAAGAGAGGAAATTATTCACATCACAGCTAAGAAAATGGAATTATTTGAAGTGTTGTCATAAGCTATATATTTTAGCCACACCCTTTGCCTGTTACATATGATGTATTTCTGTACATGGCATTTTCTTTGGCTAYACTTCATGAGAATTAAACCATTGCAAGTAATGAAAATGAATGAAGYTTTGTACTGTACAAAATCATCTACAACTATTGAAGAGTTAGGCACAACACTGACATATCCTTGTGATCCACCTGCAAAGGAAAAATATGTCAGAGAACTACTGACAGACCTAAGCAAGTTGAAGAGGCCCTGGAGATTGATTATGCTGTTGTGATTCCTCCAAGCCAACAGGCAAAKAGTCACACACAGAGGGAAATGTGACAACTGGCACAAGTCAGCAAATCTGTCTGTGAGTGGCAGTGCTGTCCCCAAAAGGCCAACCACAGAATCACAGAAAGGTTGATGTTGGAAGAGACCTCTAGAAATCACTTAGTCCAAAACTAAGTGTCCACCTGCTCGAGCAGGGACATCTAGAGCATGTGGCACAGGGCGGCATCCAGGCGGGTTTGGAAGATCTCCAGAGAAGGAGACTTYACAACCTCCCTGGGCAGCCTGTGCCAGGGCTCTGTCACCCTCACAGTGAAAAAGTTCATCCTCATAAGGAGATGAAACTTCCTGTATTTAAATTTGTACTCATTATCCCCTGTCCTGTCACTAGCCACCACCAAGAATGGCCCCATCCTCTTTACATCCTCCCCTCAGGTATTTGTACCTATTGACAAGATCTCTCCAGGCTAAACAGGCCCAGCTCACTTAGTCTTTTTTAATACAATATATGCTCCAGTTCCTTAATCATCTTCGTTGCTCTATGTTAGACTCTCTCTACACAACCCTTTTGTACTGGGGAGCCCAGACTTGCACCCAAAACTCCAGGTGCGGCCTCACTAGAGTTGAGCAGGGGCCCAGGATCTCCTCCCTCGACCTGCTGGCAGCACTCCTCCTGATGCAGCCAGGATCCCATTGGCCTTCTTCACCACAAGGAAACACTGGTGACTCATGATTAATCTGTCAACTCCCAAATTCCTCTCCACGGAGCTGCTTTCCAGCAGGATGACTTTCTAGATGGATGGCTCATCCATGTGGAGAACAGCACTGAGCCAAATGCACACACCTGTACAAATGAAGTGGTACACTTCTTCCCTGACAGCTTTGGGGGAAACACAGAGGTCAAGCTTGGTTTGAGGATGCACAATAGGCAGCAGTGAAAGAAAAAGACCCACTTGTAGCTCCACAATGGAATATGTAGACCTCTGCTCTGCCCCCAAAAAATGGTAGAAGTTTGCCTTCAAATCCATCAATCTTCTGGCAAACACGGGGGCTAATTATGGCTGTACACTGTGCCAGTTCACAGTCAAAACCACCAAGACTTGTTTTGAATCTATGAGGGAAACTCCCCAATCTGCACTGTCATTTAAATTCAGATATTCCTTCTCCCTGCGTAAGTTGCTACACAACCTATTTCCAATTTAAGTGTCATATATTAATGTGAATTTCTATGTAGTGACCATAATAGTTTGTAATCATCAGAGATTGATTTATCTCCCTCTTTTTAATATGTGCTTTATATATGAAATCCCTTTAAAGGCTGGTGGCAAATTGCTGCAGTTAGAAAAATATGTTACTATAAATTTTGAGACAGGGCAAAGAACTGTTAGCAGCAATTTTGTGGTGCTATAAATACATACTTTTACCTGATTTGAATGTCACAGGAGAGTGGAATAAGTCGTTCCCATCCAGGGAGATATTTATGAGAACTGGGAGATCTGTAAGGACCTCAGCATGTTTTTTCCTCAGTTCTGCCCYGAGGACTGTGTAATATTCAAGCCCATGTGTTTTCAGTAACACAACCAAACATAYGGGCCTCTCTCTACTGCACAACACTGTGGGGTGTTCTGGATGGGCAGCGGGAGAGTACAAAGTGCAGGAGACCCCCAAAGGCTGGCTGTCACTGATTGGGATGCTCCATATGAAATAGTTAAGTCCAATGGAGCAGCACAGGTGCCGCAACAAGATGGTCTGACCGCATTGCTTCTGGGTCCTGTTCTTTGCATTGTGAACATGTATCTGGTATCAGCTGCTGGCCTAACCTACTGCAATGACTTAACTCTCTTGAGAGCTCAGTTGAACCACTTTCAAACTGTGCAAGACTCAGAGTGTCTGGGAGGCTGTAGCTAGACACAGTCAACTTTTCTTCTCTTGAAGGGAACTGAGTGAGGGAAAAGTTTAATTTTTATCAGCCTTCCATCAAACCTAAGTACATTTGGGAATATAAGCTTTCCAGAAAATATTTTTTTTCAAGGAAATTACCCASACCCAGTATGCCTGGTCCCAGCAAGTAAGTCCCTTTCAAGGCAGCATCTGGGCACTTGCCTGTGATGAGGTAAGCATCTCCTGCCACCCAGACAAGGAAACCCAGCCACCAAGTTACTAAATGGCCTGGCATAACCTCCCTCTTACAAGAAGAAACCTCTAAGATATCTYGGTCTCCTTCTTCTTTGCATAGGAAGCTTTCTGATATGTTCAAGAAAGCTGTTTCTCACAGAGTTGTGTTAAATCAACCAGGAAAAATCTAGTAGTGGCTTGGTGGGAAGAAGTACTAAGACAGTCCAGACATTTCTCACTTTCACTGACCAGCAGCCTGTACCTGGCTAACACTTTGACAAGGTGTTACCCAATTACAAGCATTGGTATTCTTTCCCACTGAAATGAGAAATGTTCCAGAAAATACTTTTTTTTCTTTCACTTTCTTCCTTATAGCTCCATTACCTGATAATTACACTTTAAACGACCACGAAGAATGGAAGCAAAATGCATAAAGCTCATTACTGTCTCTCATTTTGGCCACCAAACTTGAAAGTAACTGATTGGTGTTAGGAGCAGGCTGTCCAATTCTGTCTTTTGAGAAGCACCTGTTAAAGGTATTATTCAAGTCAGTATATTAAAAATAATAAAACACAGCTTTTCAGTGATGATTAGAATCATGAGAAAGGGGTAAAGTAAAATGTCAGTGCTTTAAACACAAAGCCAGACTGCCTCCTCTCATTTTCTCAAGCCCTTATCTCCCCAAATAGGGACTCCTGAAAGTCTCTGCCCTAAATCTCTTTCAGACAGTAATTTTATCAAGGCTGTCTATGAAATTAGAAAATGACACAGTATTTGCCGGGATTACTAACTTCTACTTTATACCATGTCATCTAAGACAGAAAGCTAGTATTACTAAAAACTTGGTAAAGGGAGAAAAAGAACTCCTCAGAGAATGTTCTAAACACATTAATATATTCCTTCTTTATATTTAAAAGGATATTTTATAGAGGTCTCTATCCTCAAAATTCAATGCAGCAAACTGTCATCGTATCAAGGTTCTGCATTTGCACAAGGATGCTTCAGCTGTTTTTGAGTTCAATTCAATTTCCTTCTCTTCCATAACAGAGTAGATGAAAACTCCAATTATTCTACTCAGACCATGATTTGAGGTATCCACATACTCTGGGAATGTTTAATATATGTGCATGTTTTTGTGTTTGTGTGTGTGTGTGTGTGTGTATACATATCTATCTATCTATCTATCTATCTATCTATATTTATACACACCTATACATATTTCTTGTATGATGCAGGTACAAAGCAAAGAATTTGATAAGTTATGGCATTATAGAATTGAGTGTGTTTTGCTTTCTGTTGCTAAGCTACCAAGAGAAGGGCTGGAGTTTGTTCCCATTCACCTTAATGAGCGGATGTTTAGGAGCCCATGGTGCATCCTAAGGCTCTGAGAGCTTGCTTCAGTGCTGTGGTCCTCGAGGGTAGAAGARCTTTTTAACCCCTATGTGCATGGACTGCTGGACTCCCTCTTCATATAAGAAATGAAGAGTGCTGGGCACTCTTCATATAAAGACTTGCTAGTGTGTTTATTTCTGAGAAAAAAAGGGATGCAACCCATGCTAACAGGAAGATGCTTCTGCAAAATTGGATGCTGCAGCGATGTCAGTGCAATACGTTTTAAAGAACTGGGAACTGTGAACTCCAGGCAGAATAGAGCTGSTAATACAGCACTGGGATCATTCAAAAGAATATCTGGTACTTCTGAAGTTCCTGGGGAATATAAAGAAATTTCTCAGTGAAAGATAAGTTGCTCCTTGAGCTCAACTTCAGAAAATTCCTATAAACAGGTTACAAAGAATATAAAAGCCACCGCAAAATCGCTGAAAAGACACCTACAGAGTGAGCATTCAGATCAGCAAATAAAATACAGTGCTCGCAGCCTGGGTGTACTGAAGCCCTGTAAAACATTATGAGGGGTTAGGAAAYCAAGTCAGAGGCTAGACACAGGTACTACTGCCTTGCAACAATTATGCCTGCAAGACTGTCTTTTTTTTTTTCTATTTTACTTATTTATGACTGCACAGAATTTCACACTTAGTGACAAAAGGGTTCAGGAAAATCAGGGCTGCCAGACCACACCATTTGTTTTTGTGCCAAGAAGAAAAGCATTGCAATCAGTCATTTAACTACCATCTGATAGTTAATAATAATCCACATCTCTGCAGTTTTCTGCCGCAGTAACTGTTCACAGTCTAAATAAAAAGACTAATATGAATCTTCCAAGAGTCCAAGTTAACAACACAATTACCATTTAATTTTCCTTTATTAGTAGCTTACTCCTTCAAACATTTTGATCTTTTAGGTATAACTTAGCAGCACGTTTCTGTAAGACACTGTGAAGACAGTTAGCTAGAATAATTGCAACGCTTCTTACCTGACCCAGTGCTCAGCCATATGAAAATGTATGGAAGTTCCCTATGGCTGGTCATCTTTAGCAAAAGGTAAAGGTCAATTTAAAAGGATGAGATACCCCAAGAGCCTCTACCTTATTCATAAACCTTTGCAATGATCTGTAYTGCAGATACTGCAAATTTTATTTTTGCTTCAGGTATTCACACATGAATRCAGAGCTTGTTAGAACTATACATGAACTAGAGCCTGTTACAGTTTATACGAGCAATACAAAATCAGAATCTCCCAGCAAAAGGAAGGATACAAATCACTCTGCCTCCTCTCTTTGAAATTTCTTCCTTGACACCACGTTCACCAGGAGAAACTCTTGACACCTGCACTGTGGAGGAAGAGTTTTGGTCTTGGCTTCAGTGGAGCTGAGTCTTATGCTGTTCAGGAATGGTCAGTACAGAACAAGCACTGATCACAACAGAAAGAGAAAAATAAAAGTAAAGGCTTCTTGGTAACCATTTCTTCACTTTTCATATAGATGTGTCCTTAGAGCTCACATCTCTCTCTCAGCAATGTTAAAAGCAACTTAAAAAAATAATCTCACTGGGGGCAAATCTGTGAGATTCAGTTTTTACATGTGTAAAAGACCTGAAGGAAACAAAATAAAAGATCTAAAATGTAAGTTTCTAGGAGGGAGAGGAGGAGATAWGATAATACGGAAAAAGAACAGAATAGTAAGCATTTATTTGGTAAATGAGAACTTGGTAAATGAGAAATGAGAAGCATTTACTTGGTACAGAGGAAAAAAAAGGATGTAAAGAAGAAAGTACACATAGTAGGAATTAAGTCTGCAGCTCCCTGCTCCATTGTGACTCTGTTCTTAGAAGCCAGCTAAGAATTCTTTCATTAAAACAGGTAGGCGATTTTTGGACATTATAGCAATTGCAAAAATAATACGTTGGCTCACCTACAGAGCCTTCATTTCTACAGTTGTCACTGATCATTGCTAAGGGTCAGAAAAAAATTCAATGTTCATGTTTATGTCTGTGGAAAGCTTCTAAGTGAAAAAAGGAAAAACAAAAGGAAATAAATCTTAAAACTCACTACAAAAGAAGGTAAAGAATATCTCACTTAGATCACTTGTAAATTCAATTGATTTGAGGGGCGTAGTGACAAAACTCTGTATGCTTGCTCACTGAACAAGTAAATGAACATTGGGGACATTATTTGGGCATAATGGTTTTATTATTTTATAATAGGAAGAACAACACCTCTTTCACTACATTAAGTATGAAAAATAGTAATTTGATAAGAGAGCTTTTTTTTTTTTTTTACTTTCTGTTCTTATCCTAAATTAAGCTTCGAAAATCATTAGAATTCTGCAGGCCAAATATTTGTTTTCATTTCAGAATTGGTTAGAATCATAGAATTATAGAACCATAGAATGCCGAAGGTTGGAAGGGACCTCAGAGGTCATCGAGTCCAACCCCCCTGCTCAC